>NC_068938.1:220285662-220410662 GCF_016801865.2 Culex pipiens pallens
CAGCAACGGTTTTTTTTTAAAAGAGATTTCAAAATTACTAGTTATCGAAAAATCGAAAAATTAGCTGGATGTACCGAGAAACGTGGCAAGATCAAAAAAGAAACGAGCTAAATCAGCCAAAAGGCTGGGTGAATAAAGCGAGCTTTACAGGCAGCAACGGAGGCTTTAAAAAAAAAACTTGTAGAAATAGCAGAAAAAGTAGCTATTCTAACCAAAACACCTACCAAGAATAGTGGCAAAGTTAGCTAAACTAGCTAAAAAGATTTGTTAAAATATCTGGATTCGCAGCCATCAATGGAAAATTTTGAAAATTATTCCTAAAAAACTAGTTGAAATAGCCTAAAAACTCGCTGGGCTAACCATAAAGCTTGCTAGAATACCTTAAAATCCAGCTAAAATAGCTAACAGACTTTCTGAAAACATACAGCTTTAGAGACTGACAGCATTTTCCCAGCATACAAATTAGTAAAATTTGCTAACATTTTAGCTAGATTTACTATTTTTTGGACCTAGTTCCAGCTGTCAGATCCAGGATTTTTTTTTAGGATTTCTAACTAAAAAAAATCGTGGTTGAAAAAACAACCAATTTTTTTAGGATTTTTAACCAAATTTTAGTAAGATTCACGATAAACCTTCTTTCCGTGTAACAATTCTAAAATATTATCATGTAATAAGAACAATAGCCATATAAATTAATTTATGTAATTTTTATTCTAATGAATTCAGAGAATCTAACTAATATCCTGAAAACAGTAAGTTTGACTTTGTGATGCTTGATTTTTTATTTAGATTTTCCTTGTTCATAACAGAATATTCCTGAAAATAAAACGCACTAGTTTTCTTTCTCTTAGGCTAAAACTCTGCTGGATTTTTATAATTTTTTCTTTTGTATAAGTCTCCATATAATTTTTGACAGCAAAAAAAACATTTTTTCACGTGTTGAAATAACAGAAATAGCCAATATGCCAAATTGGTCTTAGTCTTATGGAAAAGTTGACATTTAAAAAACTGATTGGATTAAAAACCGTGGATTTTTTTTAAATTTTTTATATGTTTTAGAGGACATCTAATGCCAACTTTTCAGAAATTTCCAGAATAGGCAAAAAATCTTTGACCGAGTTATGATTTTTTGAATCAATAATGATTTTTCAAAAAATCTAAATATTGGTCGCAACAATTTTTCAACTTCATATTTCGATGTAAAATCGAATTTGCAATCAAAAAGTACCATAATGAAATTTGTATAAAGTGCATCGTTTTCAAGTTATAGCCATTTTTAAGTAACTTTTTTAAAAATAGTCTCAGTTATTCATTTTTAAAAATTAGTGCACACATAATGCATGTGCCAGTTATGAAAAAAAAAAGATAAATTCTCTTTATTTTACGTTTCTAAGCTTTGTTGATACGACCCTTAGTTGCTGAGATATTGCCATGCAAAGATTTATAATTGAAAAATTGATGTTTTCTAAGCCTCAAGCCAAACATCCCATTATTTTCGAATGACGCATGTTCAAGTGTTAGTTTTTTGGCATTTCAAAATGGCCAAAATGGTCAAATTTTAAATGTTAAAATATGAAACATTCAAAATTTATTTTTTTAAATCAAGACAAACATTTCAAAAGGGCCAAACATTCAATAGTACGCTCTTTTGAAATGATAGTCGTGGTTTAAAAATAAATAAATATTGTTTTCAGAATGATCGGAAAATTTTACGAATGTTTAATATTTTAACATTGAAAATCGGACCATTTTGGTCATTTTGAAATTCAAAAAAACTAATCAAGAATTACACAGCAGAGTTTTTTTTAATTCTATGCATTCTATGCATTCCTTTTTTTTTTTTTTTGGAATTAACACGTATATGTTTTATTTCTTTGACTTTAAGTTCGCTTTGAAATTTAGTTTTTTAAATAAGTTTTATTATTTCTGGTGAGATGTTGGAATTGATTATTATCTGAAGCGATTGTGATAATTTAGATTATTTTTGAAAGAATATCAATAAATTACTGTAAGTATTTTTCCTTACATTAATATTTGTTAGCTGTAATAAATATAACATGAAGTTTGTAAAAAACATCAGATAAAAATATAAATAAAAACGAAAGCAAAGGGTTTTTTTTTTAACTTATTCACTGATAAAACTAAAATTATTTAAATTCAATTGAATTGGATGCAAAATTTAAAAAAGTATCATGGTTTTTTAAGGCAATACGTTGCGTCAAAAACGTGACGTGAACTGCAATTTTTTGATGAAACATTAATAAAATGAATGGAAAATTCAACAAAAAAAAAACAGAATTTCTTAGCATTACCAAAACAACGCAAGTACTTAATTATAATATAAACATTTAATTTTTTAAATTTGACTGCAACTTTTAGTTCAAATTACAATATCAATAACAATATCTTTTGGATTGCACCAAGAAATTTCCGATAATTAGAAAACAAATATTTTCATTTATGATAGAAAATGGTAACTTCATTAGTTTTAAAATAAAATAAAAAGTAGTTAAAAACTTAAATTTTCATGAATGGCAGAAAATTTTGATTTTAATAGTTTAAAAATTTAAATTCTTTTAAAAGAAAAAAAAAATTAAGAACGAGGCGCTTTTCAACGAAAATAACTTTTTGTGTTGGGATAATGTTTCTCATCAAATCTCCAACTATTCGAATAACTTGGGTTGAAATGAAAATTCATTCTCAAGAAACAGATTTTTCAACAATAACAAAGTGTTTGTCACATAAATATTTAAGATAGAACGTGTTTGCAATTTTGTATTTATCTCATCCAACAGTTTTTATAAATAATAAAAGACAATTTTCGGGTTTTTCATTTACGCGGAATCTTCGCCAGAAATAATATAATCCTCGTTTACAACATATAAAAAATAATAATTTCAGCTAAATTTTAAAAACAAATGATTTTTTTAAATATAATATAAACACAAAAACAAATTAAAAAACTTAGCCAAAACAAAATGTATGTATCCTTAAAAAATATTTTTTCACGACTGCATTTAAAATTTAAACAAAAAATCTTCAATTTCATTCAAGTTTGAACCCTGTAAAGAATACCGATAGTCAATATCAGAAATATCTCAGGAATATTCTCAAATTTAACAAAAATCATTAGAGATATATGCAAAATTGTTGCTCTTAAGTATTGAATATTTTCGAATATATTTCTTTGTTTTCATTGTGTGAAAACATGTACACTCAACCCCCGGTGGTTGGCCACTTTTTCGTTTGACACTTTTTTAGTTTGTACCCCGTTTGTTGGTCAAAGACAAACTAAAAAGTGACGAACTGTCACTTTTTACACAGCGCTCACGCACACTATCAAAACAAACGTTTGGTAGTGTGTGTGAACTCTGTGTAAAAGGGGTGTCAAACTAAAAAGTAACCCCATTCGTTTGACAACAGTTGGTGTCAAACCATCGGGGTTTGAGTGTATTTTTTTTCTATTTATGATACAGTATTTTCATTAAATCTACAAACTTCAGAATTTTTTAAATGTTACTATGCAATGTGCGATCGATGTGCATTTTTTAACAAGCACTATAATTTTCAAATTTCACAGTTACAGCAAACATAAAATACATAAATTAAAACATTAATTCTCAACCCTCAACCCTTTCATTGCTAGAACTCATCTAACCACCTTCTCGTGCCACGAATTAGGAACAATCCACCCCTCCCTCCACCCCGCAAACGGCCTCAAACACAATAAATATTTAATTAAAAACGAAGATTATCCTATTAAAGGGAAGCCCAAAGTGAACGTACAAACGACGAGATTGACACCGACTAAACCGACACAAACACCCAGGAGTAGGAGGAACGAGGCTGAAAGTGTGATAAAATCTCTCTCGATTCACAAATGTGCGTTTGGCAAAAGCCTTTTCCGTTTGGCCATTTCCAGAATGGCACCACACTCTCTGGAGGCTCACCCCTGTCATGTTCGCTCTCACTTTTTTTTTGGGGAAATTTACCAATAGGATTTGGAAGCATTTTTGTTCGAGATTTGGTTCTGCCGATTGCAAGACTTCCGGACCAACAAACGAACACTTTTTGGTTGGGTAATAAAAATAAATTAAATACAAATTGCGTTTCGGGTAGGCTCGCAATTGACTAGAGCAGTCTAGTGTCGGGAAAGGATGGAGGGTGGTCGAGGGTGGATTAATCGAAAACAAATTTGATCTCTTATCTGGGAGAAAGCCATTAAAATTGAGCTACTTTTCTCCATCTGTCGAACAGCTCAGTGAAGTGACCCTCTGTTTTTCGGTGTTCTATTTGCACAGGAAAAAATCGTCTCTACCCAAGATACTCGCTCAACTCGTCGGACAACGAGGACACTCCGATTCACCGGTCGATCTATGCGCAACCGTACAATGCTCAACAGCAGCAGCAACAACAGCAATCAATCCAACAACAGCAGCAAGTGAACACCAACACTATTGGTTATACGAACTATCGAACCGGGAAGAATGTTGTCGGACTAGGAAGTGGTTCGACGGTGGTGGCCACGGGGCATCATCAGCAGACGACGACGACACCAGTTTCGGACAACGGTTCCAGTGCGACGCTGACCGACGCCGAGGCGGCCCTCGCGAGGGATAACACGTTGCTGGTTAATAACGGTGAGTAGTTTTCTTTTTTTTTTTTGCCTTCCTCACCTCACTGAGGCAAGGCTTTAAAATCACTCGAAAAATGAACTTCTTAAATACTCAGAATCAAGTTCTGAACAAATGTCTGTGGGGATGTGTGTAGACATGATTTTTTTTCACACGATTATCTCAGAACTAGTCGAACCGATTTTGGCCGGATCCGCCTTATTCTGTTCGTTTTGGGGTCCCCTAAGACCCTATTAAATTTTATTCTGTTTAGTGATGTACTTTTAAAGTTATGCCATGAAAAGTTTTTTTTTATGGCTACAAAAAAGGGTGATTTTTGCATAACCTCAAAGGCCGGGTCTTTTTGCTTACGCGTGAGAGTCGCAGAGCATGCGTATCGCCTGGTTGCCACATTCCTTAAGCAGTGTCTGCGTCTCTTCTGGAAAAAGTCTGTAGTAATTATGTTGCTGAACATATCATTTTGTTTCGACAAAGATTTACACGAACTTTTTACTAAAATATACAACTCATAATTAATTGTATACTAAGACTATGGGGACAGCATACAATTCCATCGTGCATCTAATGTTGGCATATCAGCACTTTTGAATTCAATTAAAGCCTTTTCTCCTTTATTTTGGAGAGTTGGTAAAAAAAGAATTGAAAATTGCTGTTCTGGTAAAACAATAATTATAAAAAAATAAAAGAAATAAAAATTAAAAAAAAACTCTTAAATTAATTTGTAAATACAACCTAAAATACAACATGAATGTGAGGAAGGCACCAACCACCTTAAGGTGGATCAAGTAACGTTTTGCCTTCCTCACTGAGGTAAGGCTATAATCCTGCTCGAAAAATGAACTTTTGAAATACAGCTCGTAGACCTATATTCATGTATACCTATCGACTCAGAATCGAAAACTGAACAAATGTCTGTGTGTGTGTGTATGTGTGTGTGTGTGTATGTATGTATGTGTTCAAAATTCTTGCCAAGTTTTCTCAGCACTGGCTGGACCGATTTTGATCAAACCGGTTGCATTCGACTTGGTTTAGGGTCCCATACATCGCTATTGAATTGTTTGAAGTTTCGATAAGTAGTTCAAAAGTTATATATAAAAATGTGTTTTCACATTTAACCGGATCTCATTTATATGCATGAAAACTATGTCCGGATCCATCATCCAACCCATCGTTGGTTAGGTAATCGAAAAACCTTTCCAACGAATCCAAAACACTGAAGATCTGGCAACCCTGTCTCGAGATATGGCCACTTAAGTGATATTGATGCACTTTTTGGAAGCCGAATCTCACTTAAATGTATGTAAACGAAGTCCGGATCCATCATCCGACCCATCGTTGGTTAGGTTATCGAAAAACCTTTCCAACGAGTCCAAAACATTGAAGATCTGGCAACCCTGTCTCGAGATATGTCCTCTTAAGTGATATTGATGTACTTTTTTGAAGCCGGATCCCACTTAAATGTATGTAAACTATGTCCGGATCCACCATTCGACCCATCGTTGGTTAGGTTATCAAATAACCTTTCCAACGAGTCCAAAACATTGAAGATCTGGCAACCCTGTCTCGAGATATGGCAACTTAAGTGATATTGATGCTCTTTTTGGAAGCCGGATCTCACTTAAATGTATGTAAACTATGTCCGGCTCCACCATCCGACCCATCATTGGTTAGGTAATCGAAAAACCTTTCCAACGAATCCAAAACACTGAAGATCTGGCAACCCCGTCTCGAGATATGGCCACTTAAGTAATATTTATGTACTTTTTGGAAGCCGGATCTCACTTAAATGTATGTAAACTATGTCCGGATCCACCATCCGACCCATTGTTGGTTAGGTAATCAAAAAACCTTTCCAACGAGTCCAAAACATTGAAGATCTGGCAACCCTGTCTCGAGATATGGCCACTTAAGTGATATTGATGCTCTTTTTGGAAGCCGGATCTCACTTAAATGTATGTAAACTATGTCCGGATCCACCATCCGACCCATCGTTGGTTAGGTAATCGAAAAACCTTTCCAACGAATCCAAAACACTGAAGATCTGGCAACCCTGTCTCGAGATATGGCCACTTAAGTGATATTGATGCACTTTTTGGAAGCCGGATCTCACTTAAATGTATGTAAACTATGTCCGGATCCTCCATCCGACCCATCGTTGATTAGGTTATCAAATAACCTTTCCAACGAGTCCAAAACATTGAAGATCTGGCAACCCTGTCTCGAGATATGGCCACTTAAGTAATATTTATGTACTTTTTGGAAGCCGGATCTCACTTAAATGTATGTAAACTATGTCCGGCTCCACCATCCGACCCATCGTTGGTTAGGTAATCGAAAAACCTTTCCAACGAATCCAAAACACTGAAGATCTGGCAACCCCGTCTCGAGATATGGCCACTTAAGTAATATTTATGTACTTTTTGGAAGCCGGATCTCACTTAAATGTATGTAAACTATGTCCGGATCCACCATCCGACCCATTGTTGGTTAGGTAATCAAAAAACCTTTCCAACGAGTCCAAAACACTGAAGATCTGGCAACCCTGTCTCGAGATATGGCCACTTAAGTGATATTGATGCTCTTTTTGGAAGCCGGATCTTACTTAAATGTATGTAAACTATGTCCGGCTCCACCATCCGACCCATCGTTGGTTAGGTAATCGAAAAACCTTTCCAACGAATCCAAAACACTGAAGATCTGGCAACCCCGTCTCGAGATATGGCCACTTAAGTAATATTTATGTACTTTTTGGAAGCCGGATCTCACTTAAATGTATGTAAACTATGTCCGGATCCACCATCCGACCCATTGTTGGTTAGGTAATCAAAAAACCTTTCCAACGAGCCCAAAACATTGAAGATCTGGCAACCCTGTCTCGAGATATGGCCACTTAAGTGATATTGATGCTCTTTTTGGAAGCCGGATCTTACTTAAATGTATGTAAACTATGTCCGGCTCCACCATCCGACCCATTGTTGGTTAGGTAATCGAAAAACCTTTCCAACGAATCCAAAACACTGAAGATCTGGCAACCCCGTCTCGAGATATGGCCACTTAAGTAATATTTATGTACTTTTTAGAAGCCGGATCTCACTTAAATGTATGTAAACTATGTCCGGATCCACCATCCGACCCATTGTTGGTTAGGTAATCAAAAAACCTTTCCAACGAGTCCAAAACATTGAAGATCTGGCAACCCTGTCTCGAGATATGGCCACTTAAGAGATATTGATGCTCTTTTTGGAAGCCGGATCTCACTTAAATGTATGTAAACTATGTCCGGATCCACCATCCGACCCATCGTTGGTTAGGTAATCGAAAAACCTTTCCAACGAACCCAAAACACTGAAGATCTGGCAACCCTGTCTCGAGATATGGCCACTTAAGTGATATTGATGCTCTTTTTGGAAGCCGGATCTCACTTAAATGTATGTAAACTATGTCCGGATCCACCATCCAACCCATCGTTGGTTAGGTAATCGAAAAACCTTTCCAACGAATCCAAAACACTGAAGATCTGGCAACCCTGTCTCGAGATATGGCCACTTAAGTAATATTTATGTACTTTTTGGAAGCCGGATCTTACTTAAATGTATGTAAACTATGTCCGGATCCACCATCCGACCCTTCGTTGGTTAGGTAATCGAAAAACCTTTCCAACGAATCCAAAACACTGAAGATCTGGCAACCCTGTCTCGAGATATGATTACTTAATAAGACATGAATGCCACAAAAGTGGTAAAATGTCTATAATAAAAAAAAAATGATTACTTAAGTTATATATGTGTACGTTTTCTCTGGATTCAAAAAAATTGCTGAAATATGTGTACAAATCACTCCTATTACCCATTGTTGATAAAAAGTGAGGAAGGCATCAAACACATAGGTGGATTAAGTTAGTTTTTAAATAAAATATCGACTGGAAGCTATTATTATTGAATATTGCTGTTTGTAAAAAACTATGAATATAAGGGTAATCCAAATCCGAATTCCAAAATTGAGCCCAAACTAATCACGGGAACCCCTCACCCACTAAACCTTTGAACCTTTGATTTTGTGGGAAATACGAACGGATACCAAGTTTAAATTTTCAAATTCCCGGGTTTTCCCGGTTTTCTTCCGAGACCAGAATGAATTTTACCGGAATGTTTTTAAATCAAATAACAATACTGTTTAATCTGAGCTTCATTTTTATGATAGCTTTAAAAATGTTGCACTAGCTGTAAACAATGTTTTTGTAGGTCAATTTTCTTTAACTACCTGTGATTTCTGTCAATCTAAAGATTTAATTTTTTTTAAAGTTAATATAAGTTTTTTTTCAACTATGTAAATGTTTACTAGAGCTAGAAAGTAGAAAGAGTCTACAAGGAAGTTTTGAAAATTATTATCATTTAAAGCTCAATATTCAAAATATGGCAAAAGAGGATGACGAGTGGGAATTTCCGGATCAAATTTTCTGGAAAATCGACCATCTTTGAATTGATACATATGAATATTGAAGAAAAATGATACTAAATCAAACAGCAAAATAAGACGAAATAGTTCCAAATATTGACAAAAAAACGCCATATTTATGTTTTATTCTTATAATGTTTCTCTAATTTATTCATTCAGAAAGTCTAAAATTAGACATGTTAAAAAGAGTCAAAAAAATTCATAAATGAGGGCACAGCATCAAATTTGGAAAAAAACAAAATTTACTTAAAAACATACTTGACAGTTATTTCCCAGAAATTAGAGAAATTATTTCGCAGAAGAACACTGTCATTCTCAATAAAATTAAGGTCCATCAATTGGAAAAAAAAACCTTCATGCGGCAGTAATTTGAAGATGCTCCTTTTAACACTGGAACGCCCAACGCATGTCCAACTTACACGGACGCCCAAGCCTCCCAAAAAAGTTGGAACGGTAACTTCAACACGCCGGTTCTCGGGCATAACTCAACCAATCGGGACGATTCTTGTTTCCAGTGATTTGTAAGAATGTCTAGATGATCCTAAAATTTTGCAGAACTTAATTTGATCAAATCTTTAATTTCTGCGACTGAAAACATCGTTCCACCTTTTTTAAAACGACTGCCTCCGCGGAATTTTTGGCGAATTTTTTTTTAACGCGAAAAAAAAAGTTGGAACGATGTTTTGGATCGCAAAAATTACAGATTTGATCAAATTAAGTTCTGCAAAGTTCTAGGATCATCTAGACATTCTAACAAATCACTGGAAAAACGAATCATTATGATTGGTTGAGTTATGCCCGAGAACCAGCGAGTTGAAATTACCGTTCCAACTTTTTTGGAGCCTTGGGCGTTGGAATGTTAAGTCTGAGCCACTGTAATTCTAGGCAACCGCTACATAGGTCATCCTTGTGTCCTTGGTGGTTAACACATCAAATCAAATCAAATCAAACAAAAATGTTGAAATTTGTATGACGTAATCTCACCCTTATGACGGTATGTTGAAAAAGACCGATATTTGAAAGTAATAACAAGATGTTTTTTTCTTTGAATCAAATTTAAATGCTATAGTGACAGGTTTTTTGCGAGTTGTTTTCCTATTTTCTGTTTCCTTTACAGCCAACTTTATTTGCATCCATTGTGATAAATGCCTTATACAAAGCTGAAAGGATCTCCCAAAACTCTTTACTGCACTTACAAAACTACTGTTAGTCGATAAACTAAATAAATAAACTTAATTGAATTGAAAAAAAATGCAGCAAGCAACAGGAAACCAGGGCAATTAATAAGATAAATTAAACGTTAGAAAAATGTCACTAAAAAATTATCTCGTATTCGTATAATTCTCGGAAATATTTCAAAAAGTAGAAATAATGAAAATCTCAGTAAGGTTAATAAAATTAATGTTTTATTAAATAACGATGAGTTAATTGTAACTGAATTCATTTAAATGTTTTAATTTAATTACAATTTTTCAAAATAATATCAAAATTTTCAAACAAAAACAAAAATTTTCGGATCCCGAGAATCTTTGAGAAATAGCTAAATTCAAATTCCTGGGAAATCGAAAATCTCGAGCATCAGTAATAACTATAAGGATAGAAAAAATATAAAAATCACAGTTTTCAACATTTCTATGATTTTTATCAATGACTTAAATTGTGTGAGTACTTTAATTTTGACCAATAAAAAACATTTCGCATCATTATTTCATCCATCTACATACGATTTTGGCAGCTGTCCTAAATTGAAATGCTATTAAAATATACAAAAATTGTTTTGAAAATGATCTTGCATCTTCGACAAAATGTACGATTTGATGGAAAAATTCTTCAATTTTTCACATGAAATTGGAAGTGTGCAAAATAATTCTTTTTAATGTTTTTTTTTTTAACTGAAAATACAATTTTGCGATCTTTCTAACAAATATAAATTTTCCGAAAACGTTTGAAATAAAAAACGAAGTTGACTTTATAGCTGTCGGCCACCATTGCTAGTACCAACCACTAGTGTCTTCCTTTTTATCTATAAAGACTTCGCCGCCCTGTGCCCCTAAGTGTATGAAAGTATGGCACGGAGCGACGGCACCGAATACCCATATTTACACAAAGAATTTTAGAGCGCCCGCCGCGGGACTCGAACCGGTGACCTCTGGATTGTGAGTCCAGTGCGCGGTCCGATTGATCCACACGAGCGGGACATGCCAAATATATAAAATAAATCAAATCAAATCAAATATAGATAATTTTCAGATTACAAATCTAATTTGAATCAATCAAGAACTAATTTTTTGTTATTGTGTAGTACCCTCTCGAGAGTGATTATTATATCTATGTTTAAGAATTTTGTTAGAATGGATGAAAATTGTGAAAATTTTCAAGCTATTTTTTGTAACTTTAAACATAGGACAAAATGTGCATCGTTATTCTAAAGAATTTTTTTGCATTATTTTCTACACTCAAAACATTTCAATCACCTTCGCCAGACACCTTGCCCCCATTTTCAGAACCTATCGACTCTATAGCACTATATAGCACTTGCACTAACCTTCCATTAGGCAGCTTAGCATGCTTAAAGATGCTACCCTTTTGAAGGCACAGAATCCTTGCAGCCGAGATCCCAGTCACGTTCCGGCCATAACAACTACTTTAAGACTCGATCAGGTCGGCGTGGCTTGGCGTGGCGGCAATGACGGCACCCGGGGTCTTCCTTCGTTTATGTATGCATTTTACACGTTTTCCGTGTTCCACGCCAGAGAAAGATGTATGTAGGATGTATGCGAAAAGCTCAATTGCGCGCTCCTTCCGTCCTTTTATGGTTCTTCCCCCCTAGGGTTGGGGAGACCGACGACACACCTTCCTTCAAGCACTAGACTATTCAGATGAGATTCTAAATCCAATAATTTCACTGAATGGATTTTAAATTAAGGTGCTTATTTGAATGTTGAAGCCAGCCAGCCAGGGGAGAAGAGGTCCTTTGTCCCCGGACAAGAACCGGAAGCTGGGACCACTCCGGCAGCAGCAACAGAACGAGGAATAAAAATCTTATTTTCACTTTGTGAGGCACGTGGTGGCGGGGGGAAAACATCTAAGTAGAAGCAGTTCAACTTTTCCCATTCGAATTTGCGGAATTTCCCCGGGACTTGGCCGGGATGTGAGGGGAGGGGAAAAGGAGCTTTGCATTTTTGTTGCCTCCTGGCAGCGTGTGAACTGTTTGCACCTGGCCAGGTCCACGCGGAGAAGGCTCCGACATCGATTCCTTCTTCAAGAAGCCCCGGCAGACTGTCCTTTTAAAGGTGAGAGATGCTGGCTAGTAGCTCCAGAACCAGTCTTGTTATGACGTTATAACACCTTCTAAATACAAAGTTTACATAGCACTTAGCAGGCTTTGGGGACGCGGACGACAGTCGTACTTGCGTTGGGCGCAAGGAGTTCTAACACCAGAGAGGTGGTTCAATGTCAAGTCAGGATTGAGAGGGGAGGGTGGGGCTTCTTAGCACATTCCCACGCAAACATTGCATTTCACTCTGTTCAGTAAAAGTAGAAAAGAAGAAAAAATAACACAGCACAATCCTTGGTGGTGAAGAAGCAAGCAAACACAACGAGGGAAGCGGAGAAGGTTGAGCTTTTTGGTATCGAAGTAAACGAGCTTAAGCCAAAAGCTGGAAAAGGAAGCAAAAGCAAAGGAAAGCAAGGAAGCTGCCGGGTTTTATTTACATCATCAATCATTGTGTCAGTTGCATTTGGCTTTTGTGTGAAACCGACATCACACACAAACATTTGGCCACAAAACTGGATGGATCTATGGCTGGGATGGAAGGAAGGTTAAGGAGAAGCTCTGAGGAGGTACCATGCTGCATGGATGTAAACATGACGGAATTAGAAATGGGACGGGAATGTTCTTAAATCGGAGCAGAAGTGAATTGATGGCTCTGAAATTAGTGCAGTAATTTACGAAGCAGATTAACTGATTGTTAAGGTATTTTGAACTAAGTTCTTCATCACCTTATCATAAACCAATCTTCTTTTTATGTAAATATCCAGATTGTCACAACTAAATTTGATCCTTAAATTTCTTAAATTTCTTAAATTTCTTAATTTTTTTAAATTTCTTGAATTTCTTAAATTTCTTAAATTTCTTGAATTTCTTGAATTTCTTAAATTTCTTGAATTTCTTGAATTTCTGTATTTTCTGTATTTTCTTGAATTTCTTGAATTTCTTGAATTTCTTGAATTTCTTGAATTTCTTGAATTTCTTGAATTTCTTGAATTTCTTGAATTTCTTGAATTTCTTGAATTTCTTGAATTTCTTGAATTTCTTGAATTTCTTGAATTTCTTGAATTTGTTGAATTTGTTGAATTTCTTGAATTTCTTAAATTTCTTAAATTTCTTAAATTTCTTGAATTTCTTGAATTTCTTAAATTTTTTGAATTTTTCGAATTTCTTGAATTTCTTGAATTTCTTGAATTTGTTGAATTTCTTGAATTTCTTGAATTTCTAAAATTTCTTGAATTTATTAAATTTCTTAAATTTCTTAAATTTCTTGAATTTCTTGAATTTCTTAAATTTCTTGAATTTCTTAAATTTCTTGAATTTCTGGAATTTCTGTATTTTTTTGAATTTCTTGAATTTCTTGAATTTCTTGAATTTCTTGAATTTCTTGAAATTTCTTGAATTTCTTGAATTTCTTGAATTTCTAGAATTTCTAGAAATTTTCTTCTCTTGTATTTGTTGAATTTGTTGAATTTCTTGAATTGCAAGAATTTCTTATTTTTTTTTATTTCCTAATTTGTTTGAGTATTTCTTTAGAATTATATTTTTTTAAATTTAATTAAAATTTCTCAATTTTTTTTATTTCATTAACAATAATTCATAAAAATTTCATGAAAATTTCAATAAAAGTTCATTAAAATTTCATTAAAATTTCATTAAAATTTCATTAAAATTTCATAAAAATTTCATAAAAATTTCATTAAAATTTCATTAAAATTTCATTAAAATTTCATTAAAATTTCATTGAAATTTCATTAAAATTTCATTAAAATTTCATTAAAATTTCATTAAAATTTCATTAAAATTTTATTAAAATTTCATTAAAATTTCATTAAAATTTCATTAAAATTTCATTAAAATTTCATTAAAATTTCATTAAAATTTCATTAAAATTTCATTAAAATTTCATTAAAATTTCATTAAAATTTCATTAAAATTTCATAAAAATTTCATAAAAATTTCATAAAAATTTCATAAAAATTTCATAAAAATTTCATAAAAATTTCATAAAAATTTCATAAAAATTTCATAAAAATTTCATAAAAATTTCATAAAAATTTCATAAAAATTTCATAAAAATTTCATAAAAATTTCATAAAAATTTCATAAAAATTTCATAAAAATTTTTTTTTTCTTTAAAATTTCTTTAAAATTCCTTTAAAATTTCATTAAAATTTCATTAAAATTTCATTAAAATTTCATTAAAATTTCTTTAAAATTTCATTAAAATTTCATTAAAATTTCATAAAAATTTCATTAAAATTTCATTAAAATTTCATAAAAATTTCATTAAAATTTCATTAAAATTTCACTAAAATTTCTTTAAGATTTCTGTAAAATTTCGTTAAAATTGCTTTAAAATTGCTTTAAAATTTCTTTAAAATTTCATTAAAATTTCTTTAAGATTTCTGTAAAATTTCTTTAAAATTGCTTTAAAATTGCTTTAAAATTTCTTTAAAATTTCTTTAAAACTTCTTTAAAATTTCTTTAAAATTCCTTTAAAATTTCTTTAAAATTTCTTTAAAATTCCTTTAAGATTTCTTTAAGTTTTTTTTTATTCTTTAAAATTTCTTTAAAATTAATTTAAAAATTCTTTAAAATTCCTTAAAATTTCTTTCAAATTTCTTTAGAATTTCTTTCAAATTTCTTTAGAATTTCTTTAAAATTTCTTTGAAATTTCTTTAAAATTTCTTTAAAATTTCTTTAAAATTTCTTTAAAATTTCTTTAAAATTTCTTTAAAATTTCTTTAAAATTTCTTTAAAATTTCTTTAAAATTTCTTTAAAATTTCTTTAAAATTTCTTTAAAATTTCTTTAAAATTTCTTTAAAATTTCTTTAAAATTTCTTTAAAATTTTTTTAAAATTTCTTTAAAATTTCTTTAAAATTTCTTTATAATTTCTTTAAAATTTCTTTAAAATTTCTTTAAAATTTCTTTAAAATTTCTTTAAAATTTCTTTAAAATTTCTTTAAAATTTCTTTAAAATTTCTTTAAAATTTCTTTAAAATTTCTTTAAAATTTCTTTAAAATTTCTTTAAAATTTCTTTAAAATTTCTTTAAAATTTCTTTAAAATTTCTTTAAAATTTCTTAAATTTTTTTTTTAAATTTCTAGAAAATTTCTTGAAAATTTCATTAAAATTTCTTTAAAGTTCCTTTAAAATTTCCTTAAAATTTCTTTCAAAATTCTTTCAAATTCTTTTAATTTTTTTTTAATATTTCTCAATTTTTTTTCAATTTTTTTAAAATTTCCTTAAAATTTCTTAAAAATTTCTTTAAATTTCTTTGAAATATCATTTAAATTTCATTATTTTTTTTTAGTTTTTTATTTGTTGAAAATCACAAAATTTCATATTACAGATAATTTATTAAATCCATTAAAAAGACGATATTCAATAATTCCTGAAAGTTTCATGGAGATTTTTCATGATTAAACTGAGTAAGGCCGTTGCAAATATTTTTCAAAGTTTATGTCCCTCGACTATGACCAAAGTCAAGGAGGGGGGGGGGGGGGGGTGCTCAATATGATAATCAATGCAGAAAAATGCATTTTAGATTGTTTTCAGTTGATTAGACTTCTATTTTCATGGAAGTTTTGAAGTTTGCCCCCTGATGTTTCAGACCAATTTTGAAGGGGGGGGGGGGGGGAGCGACATAAACTTTGAAAAATACGGCCTAAAAGAAGAATCAAAAAAATCAAAAACTGACTAATTTTTATATGAAAACAAAAAAAGACATTTCTAATTTTTTAATAAACTCGTTGAAAATCGGGCTTCGTCATGCACACGGAACAAGGCTTTACCAAAATTTTGAGCCGATTTGGTCAAGGCAGTGTTAAGATATCATGACAATGATACAAACAGATTCAAAACAAATTAAAGTGTTTTACCATTTAAATGTTTCTTTAAAATTTCATTTAAATTTCGTACAATGTTTTAAGCTTCTTAAAATTTCTTAAAATTGCTTAAAATGTCAGAAAAAAAATTAAAATTTCTTTGATTTTTTTTTTAAATTTCTAAAATTCCTTAAAATATCTTAAAATATCTTTTTTTTATTTCTTAAAATATCTAACAATTTCTTTAAAAATCTTAAAATTTCTTAAAATTTCTTGTATCTTCTATATATATAAAACATTTGGACGGTTTTGTTCGAACGCGAGTCAGTTCAATACGGAGCGTCGGAACGAGGTGCTCTTTGTTGCGTTGGGTTCGTGTAAGCCCAAGGAATGTTTATATGCTAAAAAATTGCCACTTTGGTCACTCTGGAACCGATTCCGGAAAAACTGCCGATTGTATGGAAAAAGCTACGTATAATCAAATTTTGATCACAGGAGGCTGAATAAGCAAAAAGCAATAAAACGTCAACAAACGAAAAAATGGCACAACGAAGTTTGTCGGGTACGGCTTGTTTTTTTTAAATTTAAGTTTTTTTTTTAATTTTTTTTCAAATTTATTAAATATTTGCAAAATTGCCAAATTTTCATGAGTTCCTAAAAAGCTTCATTTTTTTAATTCTTAAATTTTCACATGATTTTAAAATTTCATGGTTTTTTTATGCCGGTGATGACGGAGAAAAATTGAATCAGTCTATTTAAATTATTTTAGTTTTTTGAACAAAATCTTTTATCTTGTAATCCCTTGGTACTATCTCATTTGATTAAAATGTTACGAACCAAGATTACATTCTGACTCTTTTTCTTCAACTTCATCAACCAACCCTTAATATCTCCGGTCAACCAACCAGAATTCTTCGTAATATTCTAACTTCCTTTGACCCACGTCCAACACCTGAAACCAAATGCGATCCAATTTGGTCTTACTTTGGGTCTCATTTGTTTCGGGATATGAATACTTCCCATGACGGCAGGTCATGTTTGCGACCTCAATCATCTTGCGGGAACATCTTGCCCAGATTCCATCGACTGCGTTGAGGCAAACAAAGCCAGCCATCCCACCTCCTGGAAGCAAATCTATCTGCTCTAATCTTGAGCTTTAGTGGCGGTAAGACTTACTCGTAACCAACTACCATGCGGTCTTATTTAATTTCGTGGAAGAAAATAGAGCTTTATCCCTCTTTTCCTCACCTTCTTCCGGGTGTTGTCCCTGCGTCGGACGTCGAGTGCACTTGAGGCAACTTATTTCGCTCTAAACGACCAAATACCGAAACCCGGGGTCCTCACTCTTTCGCCACAGAATCAAGATTTCTTATACTGTTCCTTCCACACGTACGAGAGCAGGTTCTGGGGACGACGATCAGAAAATCAGATGACGCGTGGGGGAGGAGGGACAATACCTCTTCTCGGAACCGGAAGCAGAGTACCCTCCTCCTCTGGACGGACTAACAACGGGTCAGATCTCGGAATCGAGGAGGAAGCAAAAGAGAGGGAGGAGGAAAAGGTAAATTGCGAGCATACGTGAGATCCGGCTCGTAATTGAATATTATTGTGCTGACATTTCTCAAGTGGATTTTCAATTCATTTTATGACGTTCTACGAGACGCTGGGTGGCGTGGGTGCTGCTGCTGGTCCACGGTCACCGGTCTGGATTTGCTGAGTTTTGAGGTGGACTTTATTGTTGAAGCAGAACATGTCTTCTTCTGGCGACACTTGGGATTTGATAAATCTTTGTGACTTTAAGCAAACTAAATTCATCTCAGCAATCCTTGAAAAAGTACCTTGCTGTCAACTTCAAAAAACTCCCACGAATAATTACAAAAGAACTTCATTTGACTCGCAGCAGCCGTCACCTTTGTCTTGCACTCTTCATCACCGACAGCAGCCTACTTTGATGCTTCTTCATCATCCTAGACTCCGTCGCCGCTGTACGTCGGCGTGATTTTCCACCCGCTGCACACATCACCTGGCGCGGCCTGCTGCGTTGCAAACCGCAAGGAGGTCAAGAGCATCCTTATCATCACCGTACTCAACGGTCGCGTCATTCATGCTTATCGACGGGATTTTTTTTCTCGCTCTCTCTGCCAACTTCCGTGAACGCGATCCGCTGCATAATGCACATCATCAGAGCAGCAGCAGCACAGGTGCACTTAACGTAATGATTATGCTGGGTATTTATGCTGCTGCTCCCACGTAGATGCCAGGGGGTGGCTTGAAAATGGCGGCAAAAAAACCTCCCCGTTGAATTTCTGAACTGCAGCACCACGTCTAGGTCACGTCTGGCGAAGGCTACTTGGATGGCACGTGTGTGAGTGAGTGTGTGGGAGAAGATGTCCCGACGGCCACCGGAAGCCGGCCTGGCGTGAAAGAGCTAATCATTCCTGATGGGTCCCGTCTCGTCTGGCCATCTTTTGTCTGAACGAGCTTGATGAGAACGACGACGACGAACGGGGAAGCATTCAGCCGTGATACACTAGCGATTTTTTCCTTGTTGATGATGCCCCTGGACCTGGTTCACAGCCCGGTAGAACACACTCTATGAACACTGACCTAGGACGAGCGGATCTCCAGGATTGCGAGGCGGAGTTTGGGGAAGTGATTTTTTCCCTCCGAACACACGCTTAGCTGAGCATTAATTGGAATTTTAATTATTGATGCACTTTATTACTGCGAGGAAAGGCTCGATGAAGAGGATCGAAGGTTTGAAAACCGACAAAAAATGAGGATGTACTTTCGTGAAATGAGGATAATTACGGGGAGCACTTCAGTGATTGGAAAATAGTGGCTACTTAACACATCCGACGGAGCACATGTGGCCGGTTTCCCGTGGGTTTGAAGTGGTTTGGAAAAATCCTCTGAATATTTTCACTGCAAAGCATCGTTCCCGACTTGTTAAGAACGCAAAAATCACCCCTAAATCACAAGTTTAAAGCCCCGCGAGACAGTATTAAATTCACGCCAAGATTAATTATTACCAAAGACGCAACAACACAACGTAATCACCACTCGAGTCATCAGCTTAAACCGAGCGGAAACGACTTGATGTCTGGCCACAAATTGACGATCACTCAAATAAATGACACAATTTAGTATACCCCCTTCCTCCACTCTTGCAATAAAGTAGGTACCTCACTTACAAGCCAACAAGGAGAGTGAGTGGGTTGCCTGAAAACGGTTAGTTTATAGGTTATGTTTTGTGCGCGCGAGCAAAAGGCGCGAGTCTTAAAAGAAGCACCTTCAAAATTAAACCGTTTCCCAAAGCTGTGAGGAAGAGGTTGAAATTCGGTGGTGGAGCGTGCAGAAATTAATTTGAATAATTTATCAGCCGAAAACGTGTAAGAGACAATTATTTAGTAACTTTTCGGTGCTTGGGCGGAGTGGGAGAGAGAGGAAATCAACCCCCTCTTTTACACGGTGCTTATTGGTTATCGGGGAAATTTATGGTTTCATGCCTAGGAGGGAAATCGAAGTAGTTTAGAATTTGCTTTCATTTATTTTTATATTTCATTCCACATTTTTAATTTCAATTTCGTTTTATTGAAATTAAGCTAAAATACTCTTCGACTTTTGTTTAAAAAAAAACATATATTTCGATGCATGAAAAAAATTCTTAAAAAATGTTCAACCAATTTTATAACAAATCATGCGTCACTCTTAGCAAGCTTACAAGCCAAACATTGAGTCAATTTTCTAAAGATTTAGGAAATTAGAAAAAAAAAATGTAAGTTCGAGCTGAAGTTTAAGTCCTTTTTTGCCTTCCTCACTGAGGTAAGGCTATAATCCTGCTCTAAAAATGAACTTTTGAAATACAGCTCGTAGACCTATATTCATGTATACCTATCGACTCAGAATCGAAAACTGAACAAATGTCTGTGTGTGTGTGTGTATGTATGTATGTGTTCAAAATTCTTGCCAAGTTTTCTCAGCACTGGCTGGACCGATTTTGATCAAACCGGTTGCATTCGACTTGGTTTAGGGTCCCATACATCGCTATTGAATTGTTTGAAGTTTCGATAAGTAGTTCAAAAGTTATATATAAAAATGTGTTTTCACATTTATCCGGATCTCACTTATATGCATGAAAACTATGTCCGGATCCATCATCCAACCCATCGTTGGTTAGGTAATCAAAAGACCTTTCCAACGAGTCTAAAACATTGAAGATCTGGCAACCCTGTCTCGAGATATGGCCACTTAAGTAATATTTATGTACTTTTTGGAAGCCGGATCTCACTTAAATGTATGTAAACTATGTCCGGATCCACCATCCGACCCATCGTTGGTTAGGTAATCGAAAAACCTTTCCAACGAGTCCAAAACATTGAAGATCTGGCAACCCTGTCTCGAGATATGTCCACTTAAGTGATATTGATGCACTTTTTGGAAGCCGGATCTCACTTAAATGTATGTAAATTATGTCCGGATCCACCATCCAACCCATCGTTGGTTAGGTAATCGAAAAACCTTTCCAACGAATCCAAAACACTGAAGATCTGGCAACCCTGTCTCGAGATATGGCCACTTAAGTAATATTTATGTACTTTTTGGAAGCCGGATCTCACTTAAATGTATGTAAACTATGTCCGGATCCACCATCCGACCCATCGTTGGTTAGGTAATCGAAAAACCTTTCCAACGAGTCCAAAACATTGAAGATCTGGCAACCCTGTCTCGAGATATGTCCACTTAAGTAATATTTATGTACTTTTTGGAAGCCGGATCTCACTTAAATGTATGTAAACTATGTCCGGATCCACCATCCGACCCATCGTTGGTTAGGTAATCGAAAAACCTTTCCAACGAATCCAAAACACTGAAGATCTGGCAACCCTGTCTCGAGATATGGCCACTTAAGTAATATTTATGTACTTTTTGGAAGCCGGATCTCACTTAAATGTATGTAAACTATGTCCGGATCCACCATCCGACCCATCGTTGGTTAGGTAATCGAAAAACCTTTCCAACGAGTCCAAAACATTGAAGATCTGGCAACCCTGTCTCGAGATATGTCCACTTAAGTAATATTTATGTACTTTTTGGAAGCCGGATCTCACTTAAATGTATGTAAACTATGTGCGGATCCACCATCCGACCCATCGTTGGTTAGGTAATCGAAAAACCTTTCCAACGAATCCAAAACACTGAAGATCTGGCAACCCTGTCTCGAGATATGGCCACTTAAGTAATATTTATGTACGTTTTGAAAGCCGGATCTCACTTAAATGTATGTAAACTATGTCCGGATCCACCATCCGACCCATCGTTGGTTAGGTTATCAAAAAACCTTTCCAACGAGTCCAAAACATTGAAGATCTGGCAACCCTGTCTCGAGATATGGCCACTTAAGTAATATTTATGTACTTTTTGGAAGCCGGATCTCACTTAAATGTATGTAAACTATGTCCGGATCCACCATCCGACCCATCGTTGGTTAGGTTATCAAAAAACTTTTCCAACGAGTCCATAACATTGAAGATCTGGCAACCCTGTCTCGAGATATGTCCACTTAAGTGATATTGATGCACTTTTTGGAAGCCGGATCTCACTTAAATGTATGTAAATTATGTCCGGATCCACCATCCAACCCATCGTTGGTTAGGTAATCGAAAAACCTTTCCAACGAGTCCAAAACATTGAAGATCTGGCAACCCTGTCTCGAGATATGGCCACTTAAGTAATATTTATGTACTTTTTGGAAGCCGGATCTCACTTAAATGTATGTAAACTATGTCCGGATCCACCATCCGACCCATCGTTGGTTAAGTAATCGAAAAA
This sequence comes from Culex pipiens pallens, assembly GCF_016801865.2. Classification (NCBI taxonomy): domain Eukaryota; kingdom Metazoa; phylum Arthropoda; class Insecta; order Diptera; family Culicidae; genus Culex; species Culex pipiens. The sequence continues at coordinate 220,307,687 of NC_068938.1, forward strand.
CCTTTCCAACGAGTCCAAAACATTGAAGATCTGGCAACCCTGTCTCGAGATATGTCCACTTAAGTAATATTTATGTACTTTTTGGAAGCCGGATCTCACTTAAATGTATGTAAACTATGTCCGGATCCACCATCCGACCCATCGTTGGTTAGGTAATCGAAAAACCTTTCCAACGAATCCAAAACACTGAAGATCTGGCAACCCTGTCTCGAGATATGGCCACTTAAGTAATATTTATGTACTTTTTGGAAGCCGGATCTCACTTAAATGTATGTAAACTATGTCCGGATCCACCATCCGACCCATCGTTGGTTAAGTAATCGAAAAACCTTTCCAACGAGTCCAAAACATTGAAGATCTGGCAACCCTGTCTCGAGATATGTCCACTTAAGTAATATTTATGTACTTTTTGGAAGCCGGATCTCACTTAAATGTATGTAAACTATGTCCGGATCCACCATCCGACCCATCGTTGGTTAGGTAATCGAAAAACCTTTCCAACGAATCCAAAACACTGAAGATCTGGCAACCCTGTCTCGAGATATGGCCACTTAAGTAATATTTATGTACTTTTTGGAAGCCGGATCTCACTTAAATGTATGTAAACTATGTCCGGATCCACCATCCGACCCATCGTTGGTTAGGTAATCGAAAAACCTTTCCAACGAGTCCAAAACATTGAAGATCTGGCAACCCTGTCTCGAGATATGTCCACTTAAGTAATATGTATGTACGTTTTTTTTTCTGGATTCAAAAAAATAGCTGAAATATGTGTCCAAACCACTCATATTACCCATTGTTGGTAAAAAGTGAGGAAGGCATCAACCACATAGGTGGATTAAGTTAGTTTTTAAACATTATGTTGAAAAACAAATGGTTTTCAGATTTTGTTACAACTTTGAATTTCACCTTTTGAATGTTGATATTTGCAATATAATGAAATTACTCAAAAATCGATACCCAACAATAGTAGTTTATGCAACTAGTTGCAAAAAGAAGATTTTTTCAGCGCGAGTTGTACATTTATCCAACGAGGTTTACCGAGTTGGATAAATACGACGAGTGCTGAAAAAATCAAGTTTTGCAACGAGTTGCTTACAACAATTTTTGCAATTCCGAAAAACGCGGTATTATATGTCAAACATTCATGTGTTTAGTAACTTCATCTTTCAAAACAACAAAATATTGAAAAATGTTACTTTCGATACTAGTGTTGAAAATTTCAACTTTTCAGCACCCATTTCAGTTATCGAAAGGTATTAATTTTCCATTCTGTTATTTTTGGTAGGGAAAAGAAGGCCGTTTCGGTTCTCCAGAAAGACAGGAAAAGTTGACAGTTTCACAGTGGAATTGCAAAATAGTAGTTTATGCAACAAGTTGCAAAAAGAGGATTTTTTCAGCACGAGTCGTACATTTATCCAACGAGGTTCACCGAGTTGGATAAATACGACGAGTGTTGAAAAAATCAAGTTTTGCAACGAGTTCCATACAACATTTTTTGCAATTCCGAAAAACACCCATTGAGTGAAATTTTAAGTCAAATTTTCATGTATTTTTCCAATAAATCGTTTAAATAAAAAAAATGTTGAAAAGTTTTACTTTTCGAAACAAGTGCTGAAAAGTTCAACTTTTCAGCACTCATTTCAGTGCTGAAAAGTAGAACTTTTCAGCATTTATTTTGAAAAGTATTGCTATTCGATTCTGTTATTTTTGGTAGGAAAAAGTAGGCCGTTTCAGTTCTTTAGAAGGACAGGAAAAGTTGACAGTTTCACAGCGGAATTGCAAAAAATAATTTTTTGCAATTCCATCGTGAAACTACTTACTTTTCTTGTCATTCTTGAACAACGAAATAGCCTACTTTTCTGTACCAAAAATAACAGAATCGAATAGCAACACTTTTCAAAATAAATGCTGAAAAGTTCTACTTTTCAGCACTGAAATGGGTGCTGAAAAGTTGAACTTTTCAGCACTTGTTTCGAAAAGTAACACTTTTCAACATTTTTTTGATTTAAGCGATTTATTGACAAAATACATGAAAATTTGACTTCAAATTTCACTCAATGGGTGTTTTTTGGAATTGCAAAAAATGTTGTATGGAACTCGTTGCAAAACTTGATTTTTTCAGCACTTTTCGTATTTATTCAACTCGGTGAACATCGTTAGATAAATGTACGACTCGTGTGTGTGTGTGTGTGTGTGTGTGTGTGTGTGTGTGTGTGTGTGTGTGTGTGTGTGTGTGTGTGTGTGTGTGTGTGTGTGTGTGTGTGTGTGTGTGTGTGTGTGTGTGTGTGTGTGTGTGTGTGTGTGTGTGTGTGTGTGTGTGTGTGTGTGTGTGTGTGTGTGTGTGTGTGTGTGTGTGTGTGTGTGTGTGTGTGTGTGTGTGTGTGTGTGTGTGTGTGTGTGTGTGTGTGTGTGTGTGTGTGCAACCAACCAAACGGGACCACGCAGTCGCTTCTTACAAATTGAGTTTTTTTCCATGTATTTTTTGATCTTTATTCTATACATGTAAATAACTCGCATAGGCATTTGGAAGGTGTTAGCTCTGCCGAGCTTCGGTGACCCATTTCTACGCTGGCTAGTCGAGCGCGAGGTACTTCAGCTTTTATCGACAAGCCCCGCCCTGAAGAACGTTTGCACCAACCGGGTTCAAACGTTATTTAGAACTTCCGAACCCTTGTCAAATGGACTAGGATCCAGCGCGTATATAGTTAATAGTAACAGTATTCCTAATTCCAGTCATCGCTTACCAAGCTGTGATGGCGTAGTGGTTAGCATTTTTGCTTGCCAATCCAAAGGACGGGGGATCGAACCCCAACTCGGGTGACTTTGATTTTTCGTTCATGTTCAGAGTTTCAAGATTAATATTTCCTATACTTTCTCATTGGGAGCAGTTGGGAATCGAACCCAGGACCATTCGCTTAGAAAGTGAACACCGTAACCAGTCAGCCACGGCCGCTCCATTCGTTAGATAAATGTACGACTCGTGCTGAAAAAATCCTCTTTTTGCAACTTGTTGCATAAACTACTATTATCGACTTTGATGCCACTTTTTTTTTCTCAGAGTGTTTTGTTGGACCCTCTGGTGGGGTCGGTTCATTTTCAAATATTAGATGATTTATTTGATTTATCTGAAATATAATTTGATATCTATTCATTACTAGCTTAAGTGATATTTCACGTTTTAAATTTGCAATTTTCAAGAGGACCATAATTCCAAATCTTATGTTAAAATTACAATAAGTAGTTTTAAAATTTTGTTTTGTATCATTTTTTAAGCAGCTTTACATTTTTCCCTTATTTCAAACGTGATACTAAAAGAAAACCGATTCTATTTTTTTTTTTGTTCTTTCAAGTTACGCAAGTTTGTCATTAACATGACATTATCTACCGAACTTAAGTCAATATGAAGAGTGAAATATTTGAAACTGATCAGCTGCAAAATAAGTTTAATCTTGTATAATGACAATATAACATCAGCTCAACCAAACATTTAAAAATTATTTTAGGAATCGCATGCTTATGTTTGGAATTGATTTTTTCAAACAAATTTTAACTATTTTCAAAGTTTTTTTTCTTTTTCCTATTTGCTTCTATTTTATCTATTTGATTGAATTCCTAATTAAAACAAGATTTACTGCAGGGGTGCTCAAATTTTTTTAATGGTGGGACAAATTGGAAGTTCACACAGCTTGCGGGCCAGTAAGAAAAATTGTTTCTTTTAACAAAAATTGCGTTATTTAATCTACATTACAAGAAAACTATTTCTGTTATTTGTTTTACATTTTCGTCATTTAAATATTAGAGAACAAAAAGCGTTTTTTTTTTCAACAGCTTTGCTCAAAAAAATTGTCTATTCATTGGTTGATTTTATTGAAATCAAGAAAGTTTTAAAAATAACAAAAATATAATTCATAAGCTTTATACTGCAATTTTCGCATTCGCATGGAGATGGTGATCTTAGCGGGTTGCAGACTGGATTTCGTCATGTATGTGTGATGATTTTCCAGCTCAGGTTGCATAGAAATTGATTAAAGGGAATTAAAACCAATTCTACCCGAACATGACAGGCAGCACCATGAAAGCCATCCATTGCCGGTCGCTCCCATCTCCACCATACACCGGGACAGGAATAAGGATTTGGAGCACGGGAAGTGTTGATGCTAAACTTACTTAGAAAAAGGTAGCGAAACCGCAGGCTCTTTTTCACAACCCTATCGTGGAACTCGATCAAACTGACCGCTTGACCAAATTTGATCGAATTTAAACAACAAGGCTGCGTAAGCATCGCGTGGAGTTGGTAGTTGTACAAGGTAAAGGTCTGGGAGTCGCCCTAAGCAAGCGATACGACCGTTGGCATAAGTGAGGTTAAAGGTTGGTTAATTTTATTCTCAAGGCAGACGGAAGCTGCTGTCGAGACTGTTCCCGTTTAAATTAAATAACAATTAGTATTTTTATAGGATTGAAAAATTTATTCTCAAGGCAAACAATCGGATGCTGCTGTTGAGACACTTTTTTATTTAGTTTTTGTTATGTTTGAATATTTTATCCCGACACGAATCATTGTTTAAGATTCAATATTAGACAGCCGGCTGTGGAAATAATGAACCCGATAGGTAAATTCAACTCTGTTGTTTTAAACATACAAACAATTCTATCGAGCTACTCAACTAGAAACACTTGTAGAAAAACGTTATTTTGATTACAAACGAATCACGAAGTACATCTGAACAGCAGTTAATTTAAATCTAATCCTGAACTCATCAAAACATACAACCGCGTTCTTTTGTTCTGCTTTTCGATTCATTAATAGTTCAAAGCCAACAACAATCAACACGCGCGCGCGTCTCAAAACCAGTTGCAACAGAAATAAAACTTTTTTATCTAAAAACCTGGCAACCCTGTCCACTCCTACACCATAACACTGCACCAGCGTGCATACCAGTGAAACTGCTTGCAACTGACAACGAGCAAGCGAAAAGGAAATGAAATAATCAGAATAAGCAGTTACTTGAATAGGCGACATCGAGCTTAGAAAGCCTAATCCATGCTCCCAGACGCCAAAGTGTTTGCTCAACATGGAGCGAACTCACCGGAAATATTTACAGCTAGGGCGTCCAATTTTCCCGGGTTTTGAATTTCCCGGGAAACGGGAAAAATATTTTTGAAATCCCGGGAATTCCCGGGATCCCGGGAAATTTTTGAAGCAGTCAAAAAATCTATGTTTTCATAATATTTATATGCTTTCAAGCTTAAAATCATCGAATAAGCTTAATAATAATATTTGGTGACCATCTACACTTCAATCTAGACAAGGGCCACAATTTTGAAATAACTTAAAAGAAATCGAAAAAAAAAATTTAAATATAAAAAAAAGTACAAATATCAATTTCAATGTCATTAAAATTAAATAAGTGTTTTATGAATATATTTCTTTTATATATTTTTATAAATGCCATAACTAGAAAAGCTTGAAAAATTTCATTAAAAATATCTACAAAAACGAGAAACGACAACAAAACCAAAGTTTTTTTTTTAAATGTCCTATTAGCTATTGTCCTCCATATGTTTATAGGACCTTTAAAAAAAATCTGGAAATAAAATGATACCAGTCAATGCAAAATTTAAGATAAGTTTTCAATGTCTTATTTTATATAAAACATATTTTACTAATTCTCTTTAAGTTAGTACCGTCAACTGGGGAAAATCAGGACTACATGCTGAAAGGTACAGGAGATTTCAGAGCAATACATTTCTAGACTTTTTTTTATTAGGTCCTTTAAACATTTGAAACACAATAGTTTATTGGACCTTTAAAAAAAAATCTAGATTTGAAAATTGGTGTACTAATTGTTTTTTCTGTTCCTGTTTTAACCGAAGTTATTCAAAACACGATGCATTTTTTGTTTCTTAAATAGCAGTCTTAATTCGTTACTTGTCCCAGATTCCGGTGTTTGATGAAAAATATTTAAAGGTTAGATTTTTTTCAAATTTAAAATCCTAAATATAAATTTAATACCCAGTCTTTAAAAAAACATAAAATTAAATAGAAAATATTTAAAGCGCCAGGCATTTTGCGGATCTGTGAACTAAATTTCAAACAATTTTCCCTAATAAGTCAAATTAAAGCTGATATATTCAGAATCCAAATTTAAAATTCGTATTGATTACTATGTATTAAACTGTTCATCTATTTCTACAACCAAATCAGAATTTCCAGACCAAAATTTGATTTTTTTTCAATTTCGGGAATTCCCGGGACAAATTATGAAAAATCCCGGGATTCGGGAATTCCCGGTTTTGGAAAAATCCCGGGATTTTTGTCCCGGGAATTCCCGGGATGGACGCACTATTACAGCATACACACCAACACACCGACGTTGTCGGTCCGACCTAAGCTTTATACTGCAATTTTCATGCCTAAACAAACAAAACAAACAAAGTTCGAGGGGTGGTCGTACATTTTGTGGATGAAAACAATCCTAAATTCAACTGAAAGAAAATGAAAAATAGTATTTAATTGATTGAATTAGTATTTTCAATGATTTGATATAATATTTTAGTGGTGATACAAACTTGGACAAATTTTTTTTTCAGATATTAAGTGCAACTGTAATGTTGGATTGTTACAACAATATTTTTTTCAATAATTCTTAGTCCAATATTAAAACATGGAATTCAAAATGGAAATTTTGACGAAATTTACTATTTTCAATCATCTTCAAACATGTGCAATTGTTTCAGTAATAGAGTTTTTTCTCAAAATATTTGTTTTGTATTAAAGAGTCAAAGTAAGAATAAATATGATGGTTTAAAAAAATAACCTTCAACTTAACCTTAATTGCAACAATTATAAAAACAATTTACAGATGGTTCATTTTACATGTTCCAACAAAACAAGTTTTTTTTTCATTCTTACTTTAAAATAAAATTTTAGTCAAATTGTTTATACATGAAGAGCAATTCTCTGAGATTTTGGACACTCGTTTTTTTTTGTATTTTTTTAATCCGGCTGAAACTTTTTTGGTGCCTTCGGTATGCCCAAAGAAGCCATTTTTCATTAGTTTGTCCACATAATTTTCCAAATATATGAAAATTCAAAAATCTGTATCTTTTGAAGAAATTTTTTGATCGATTAAGTGTCTTCAGCAAAGCTACAGGTATAGAAAAGGACTACACTGAAAATAAATTACACACGATGAAATTTATTTGGTGGTTTTTAATTTCACTTTTTGTCACTAAAACTTGATTTGCAAAAAAACACTATTTTTAGGAGACATCAAATGCCAACTTTTCAGAAATTTCCAGAATGTGCAAAAAAATCATTGACCGAGTTATGAATTTTAGAATCAATACTTAGTTCAACTTAGTTATTCTATGTTAAATTGAATTAAAAAGTTCTTTAGTGAAGTTTTGATTGCAAATTCGATTTAGCATAGCATAGCATTGGTGTCTACCCGTAGCTGCTACTTCGTTATTGACCAGGACCCCCAAACATTGCTCCGTGGACCACAGATGAAAAGTAGGAACCAATCATCACCCCTTCGCAATTTTCAAAGGTCCCTATCATGCTGATCAATACCGACGCCGGCCACGACCAGAGGTAAGACACGGGGAAGTGGATGGGAATGTTAGTCCGATACTTGAGTGATGGGACCGCTAAATCAGCTGCGTCTCCGACAAAGTATCACATGAGTTTTGAGGGGTTAGTAAGATGGGTATGAGGTCAGGATTCACTGTGGTAGGTGATGCGACCATAAGCAATTTGTTTATCGGTTGAAATTTTAAAAATCTTAGGCAGCCGGCTGCGGAAAGATAGCTATCTAGGGATTTAAATAAAGTATTAATTCGACCGCGATTCTCCAGAAATTCCCCGTCGGCGTGCCTTCCGATCAACGGTGATGTAGGAAGGGCTTCATTAATTGAAATGATTTTATATCATAAACCTTAAAAAATATTCGACGGCGTGCCTTCCAATCATCGATGATATAGAAAGGGCTTAATCCAGCAATACGACTTGCTAGTCTCAAAAAAATAGATACGTTTTTATAGAAAAATATAAAAAGAGAACAACACAAAAAAACTCATCGGCCAACGAACGCGAGTGAAAAAAAACAATGAAATAAGAAGAAGGTAAAAAAACATAACTGCGCGTCCCGAAAAGCACCACACTAATGATGCCATTATTTAATTATCAGAAACGCTAAACTATTAAAAATAAGGAAAAAATAATTTCTGTGATTAGTTTATCCGAAGCCTCTATCGAATTTTCGATTTCAGAAATTTACTTTTAAAATTTTGTTATTTTTAAGCTTTAGATTTTTGTATTTAAGAGTTTTCTTTTTGAATTTTTAGATTTTAAGAAATTATAAAATTCAGATTTTTTTTTGAAAATTTAGAACTTTGAAATTAACGAAATTTAAAATTCTTTAATTTTAGAATTGTTTTTTTTAGAATGTTGGTATTGAAAATTCCGATTTTCTTTATTATTTTTATTAATAATTTCAGATTTTTTGATTTGAAAATTTTCATAACTAAACAAGTTATGGATTGAAGAATTTTAGAATTTAAATTCAAAGAGTTGTAGAATTTTAGAAATTAAAGGAATTTTAGGAATTTCAGAAATTTCAGGAATTTTAGAAATTTTAAGAATTTTAGGAATTTTAGGGATTTTAAGGAATTTTAGGAATTTTAGGGATTTTAAGGAATTTTAGGAATTTTAGGATTTTTTGGAATTTTATGAATTTTATGAATTTTATGAATTTTAGGATTTTTAGGAATTTAAGTAATTTTAGGAATTTTAGGAATTTTAGGAATTTTAGGAATTTTAGGAATTTTAGGAATTTTAGGAATTTTAGGAATTTTAGGAATTTTAGGAATTTTAGGAATTTTAAGAATTTTAGGAATTTTAGGAATTTTAAGAATTTTAGGAATTTTAGGAATTTTAGGAATTTTAGGAATTTTAGGAATTTTAGGAATTTTAGGAATTTTAGGAATTTTACGAATTTTAGGAATTTTAGGAATTTTAGGAATTTTAGAATTTTAGAATTTTAAAATTTTAGAATTTTAGAATTTTAGAATTTTAGAATTTTAGAATTTTAGAATTTTAGAATTTTAGAATTTTAGAATTTTAGAATTTTAGAATTTTAGAATTTTAGAATTTTAGAATTTTAGAATTTTAGAATTTTAGAATTTTAGAATTTTAGAATTTTAGAATTTCAGAATTTTAGAATTTTAGAATTTTAGAATTTTAGAATTTTAGAATTTTAGAATTTTAGAATTTTAGAATTTTAGAATTTTAGAAATCAAGAACCAAAAATTTTTACAGTTTTAGAATTTTAGGAATTTTAAAATTTTAAAATATATTCGAAATTGTAAAATTTTAGAATTAATGAATTTAAGAATTTAAATTTAAGGATTTCTAGAGTTTTTTCAACACATATGAAACACAATAGCTTATAGGACCTTATAAAAACTACATATTAAAATCTTTCTTTTTTTTAATTTGGCCATTTCAGAAAAGTCTATATTTTTAGAATTAAAAAATCAAAGTTTTTTTTAGATTGAAGAATTTTAGGAATTTTGGAATTTTAGAAATATTTAGAAGAATTTTAGAATTTTACAATTTAAGAATTTTGGAATTAGGAATTGAAAAAATATAGAATTTAGAAATTTAAGAACTTTTTTTGATTGCAAATTCGATTTAAAAAAAAAAATGAGACCAATATTTCGATTTTAGAATCAATATTATTTTTTTCATTCTGAAAATTTCTGAAAAAGTTGGCATTTGATGTCCCCTAAATCATATCAGAAAATAAAAAAGATAGTGTTTTTTGCAAATCAAGTTTTAGTGACAAAAATTGAAATTAAAAATCACCAAATTTTTATTACCGTGTTTCATTTCTTATCAGTGTAGTCCTTATCGCTACAACTTTGCCGAAGACACCAAATCGATCAAAAAATTCCTTCAAAAGATTTTCCAAATTTGTATGAAAAATTAAATGGACAAACTATTTATACAAAATGGCTTCTTTGGGCATACCGAAGGAACCAAAAAACTTTCAGCAGAATTAAAAAACACAAAAATTGAAATTAAAAAAATAAGACCGATTTTGTAGAGAATTGCTCATATGATAAATGCCAATATTAACATTGGCAAATAACGTCATGATTCGAAGTCTGGAAAATTAGTAGCATATCATTTTTGTTACAGCTGGCAAAAATCATGTAATATGTTGGAAGTGTAGAAATATCAGCAGGATGTAGTATAAACAGTCAATTCTTAATGAATGTATGCAAAATAATTCTTTTCTAATAATCTTTCATCAGAATTTTAAAATTGAAATGATTTGCTGTACTTCGAATCCTGGACACTGATAAAAGCTGATTCGAATTCCGGACACTTGTTTTTGCTTATGAATCGCACAAATTTGGACTGACATTTTAGTGGATGGCATTCTTCAGGTCTCAAAAAAGCTGGCAACATCAAAACAAACGATATTTTGAATAAAAAATTGCTAGAATTTGAGGAAATCAGAACCATAAATTTCTTCATTTGTACAAATTACAGTGTTTCTATTTCCCTTGAAGAAGACAGCTTACATTTTACTCCCTTTTCAAGATACATTTTACTTTTCCAATAATTTATTCACGACTTTCGTTAAAAGTTTCCACTCTCCCGCTCGCAATCGCGCTATGTATCTTATCGCAGGCATTAATTTAAAGTCAGTCTACGGAAATCGAGTTTTAAGCAATGATCGAAACTTTTCCACCCACCCCGTTCCCCCCATCACGTTATCACCATTCTTGTCACTATCGCCCAAAAACTTTGTCACACTCACACACCGTCACACAGTGTGTGCACGGCAAATTCGTTCCGGTAAACATGCTTATTAAACACGGTTTTAATTATGTCGTAATTAATGGCGACAATTTATTATCTCGTGGCGGCTTCTCCGGCGGGTGGCCTGCACATTTTATCCTCTTCCGTTAAAATCGGAGAAATTTGGAAATGGGGTAGAACGGGGGATTTCCCGAGGTTTGTCGCGTTATTGAGCGGTTATTGCCGCCTCAATTTATTGAGTTAACAATTTCGGCAACCATTTACCGGCGTTGGTTTGTGAGCACATTCACACACACACAAGCATGTGGACAAAAACGCGTTGATGGCGATCGTAAATTTAAATTTTCGGTGAAAATGTGCGCAAGATAATGTATTTCGATGAGGTTCTTCCTCTTCAGTGTGACGGTTGAGTGTATGTGCGAACTGAATAAATTCCACTCTAAATTAGAGTGATAGCAAACAGTGGAGGAAAACATACACACACGCAAACTCACGAAATTTCCAGATAAAAACTCGCACAACTCTGCACTCAATTTGAAAAATTTGCATTCCGTTCAAGCGGAAAACACTAGAAAAGATGTATTTTCCCATCACACACACATGTGTGTGTGTGCAAGAGCTTGGAATAAAAAAGTTAAAATTTCCTGAAAAAGTTCGCGTAGGGAAAACTTATTCTCAAGCACACACACACATCAACCTCCTAAAGAAGAATTTCCCAGACGAGCCCCACTGCGCCGTGTCGTGATGCTCGTTTGAGACGCTTCGGGGGCGCTTTCATCATTCATGCACAACAAGAACCGCGGATGCCCTAGCTCTATAACAGCTCTACTAGACTGTATAGTGCTTGCACGTGAGGCGTAGCGAAAAAAATAGACTCGAAAAAAACAGAAATGAAAGCATCATAACAAACACAAACTCATCCCGGCAGATGCACACAAACTCACACACACATATGTTGCACTTGCACAATTTCGAGAGGTTTCGCAGCAAGCCATGCGAATAAAGGAAAGAAAAAAATCCATGAAAAGCGAGAAAAACAAAGCAGGCTGTGAAGCTTTTCCTCCTTGCCCCCCCTACTCCAACCAACGGATGGTTTGAAAAGATCTTTGACAAGTGCACAATCCCAGTAGGCATAGACGAAAGTGGGGGGTGGGGTTCGCAAGAAGTAAGAGCTTTGGGAGAAGGAAGGATGAAAAAAATCGTGTGACGTGGCCCCGTCTGAGGATGTCATCAAATTTGTCTCAAGTGTTGCAAAGCTTGGTGGCCTCTCCACGCCGACCGGTGAAGGCTTTGTCGATGAATGGAAACAAACTGACTGAGACGGAGAATGGAACGGGGGTTTCAGTGCGCACTTGATGTGTGTCACAGCTGGGAGAGGTTTTTTTTAGTTTTGGATGCATTTGGTATTCTAGTGTGTTTGCTACGACATTTGGGCCGTCCTATTTTTTTTTAAGAAAATTATTGCACAATTCTCACTAACTTGGACTTCGCACTAAATTATTGCTATTGATCGCACTATTGCGACTTGTCAAACTGGCTTGGAAAATTCAAAATTTTCTCAAAAATGATCAAAGAGAGTCGAGGTTTATCGCTTGTTTTTTTAGCTGTCACTCGCAATTTTAAAGTGCGAAAGTTCAGTTTGGAGGAAACTGCGACTGGAAATGTAAATAAACAACGAGAGGTTGCCTAGATTTTTGAATTTTTGCTGTCAAAAGTGCGAGAGAAAAGTGCGGGCAAAATCCATGTTACAGTGCAAGGATCAATAAAAATGTCAATTATTTCTAACCGCATTGCTGGATGTTTACCCACCAACATGAATCAGCATATTTCAGTAATTCCACAAAAAAGCAGAGGGACAAAACAAATTGCTGAGAATTTATATTACCGCATGTACAATAGATTCTAAAATATCTGAAAAGCATTTTATTCTATTATTGTCTTTATTCTAATAAAAGAGAGCACTTTATTTTTATGCGAAATTTGGATTTTGAAGCCACAGAACGGATAAGAACATAAAACTTCTGGAAATTTATTATATTCATGAATTCATTGATAGTATATTTATTATATTAAGTATTTTCGGATAATTTTTACCGTAAATTTCTAATATATGGGTGTGAAATTTAAAAAATAGTTTATTTGTTAATTCATTGAATCTTATTGAATTTATTTTATGTTTTTTATTAAGTGACTGTTTGTATTATGAGCAAATTTGTGCAAAATGATTTGATCAAGTTTAAAAAAAATAGTTTAGAACATTTTATTTTTTTTAAAGATTTGCATTCTGTTTAACATAAGTTTTTTTTTAGAAAAAAAATGAAAAAATATTTTAGATTTTTTTAATTGATTGAACTTCTATTTCCATTCAAATTTTCAATTTTTTTGAAATTATATTTTGCTTGCCCCTTGATTTTTTGGACCAATTTTGAAGGAGGGGGCGACATAAACTTTGAAAAATATTTGCAACGGCTTTGTGAATTATTTTAAAAGTTAGCAAAGCAATTTACTCAAGCATGAGCATTTTTTTCGTAATATTGTTTTTTTTTGTTTGAATTAATCATCATTGGATTTATCATCTCAATTAAAGCGATATTTGTCAACGTTTTTCAAAAATCAAACTATTTTTACACAAATTGCCAAACAGCCAAATAAATTTTGTCATAATTTAAATGATGGAATTTTTTGTCATTTTCTAAAATGAGAAATGTAATAAAAGCTATTTGCGCAACTCAATTTAATGTTCAAAGGTCCTATTTAAAATTGGGATATTTTTCAAAGCTGGACTATTTTTTTTCTAAAAACTTCTAAACAAATACCTAATGCTTTGCCGAAGACACTAGTTCAGTCAGAAAATCGGTTCTCAAGATTACAGATTACAGATTTTTGAATATTTGAGTAGCTTTTGCTTTTATGAACTTGTATGGACTTGGTGACAGAAAATGTAAACATACAAAGTTTCATCAAAATCAAAAATGCAAAAAATAATCTTTGGCTTTTACGCGTTCTTTATTTTTAATCAAGTTTTATTTTCAATTTTGCATGCTTTTAAAAATGAGTATTTTTTGGTAAATATATTTGTTTGAGTAAAAATAGGCAAATTTTGTTGCGAATCGCTAAGTAGACAGTACTTAAGGGAATAAATAAAAAAAATATATCGATAGTTTCCGTAGTTTCGAAAATACTAAACTATCTGTAACTAAAATCTGGATGCAATAGCTCTAGTTGATGTGCACCGTTAAGGTTTGTAATTTTTTTTTAATTTAGGGCAAAAAATACTACATTTTAAATTTTCAGACTAATTTTATAATTCAGCATACCATTTGAAAAAAAGCATAAACCGAAAAATAAATTTTCTGGGGGTTCCTTGAACAAAATAATTAGGCAAGTAATTTTTTGTTTGGCCATCAGCGTGACCTGCACCGTGCTAGGGTGGTCTCAAAAGTAGTCATTTTTGCCAATGTGTGTGTGTGTGTGCAACCGACCAAACGGGACCACGCGGTCGCTTCTTACAAATTGAGTTGTTTCCATGTATTTTAGATTTACATTCTATACATGCAAATAACTCGCATAGGCATTTGGATGGTGTTAGCTCTGCCGAGCTTCGGTGACCCATTTCTACGCAGGCTAGCCGTGCGCGAGGTACCTCAGCTTGTATCGACAAGCCCCGCCCTAAAGAACGTTTGCATCAATCGGATTCAAACGTTATTTAGAACTTCTGAACCCTTGTCAAATGGACAATGACCCAGCACGTATATAGTTTTAGTAGTAACATTGTTCTTAATTCCAGTCGTAGCTCACCAAGCCGTGATGGCTCAGTGTTTTGCATTTTTGCTTAACAATCCAAAGGACGGGGGATCGAACCCCGACTCGAGCAACTTTGATTTTTCGTTCATGTTCTCGTTGGGAGCAGATGGGAATCGAACCCAGGACCATTCGCTTACAAAGCGAACAACGTAACCAGTCAGCTACGGCCGCTCCTTTATAGTAATAATTTGGCGTGGTTGTCTTGAATGATGTGTGCGTATGTCAGAATATATGAAAGAATGGTTGTCTCATAAAAAGAACGAGCTCACCAGATAGCTTCTTTTCAAACGTCTTCAGGAGGCTTGTACAACAGCAGACACCACTTGGGCTGCTTTCGCTTTCTTCCGTCGTCCTCCTTTTCCACCTCTAAGCGAACTTGCCACGTAAAACGGTGCCGGCGCAGTAATCCGTTCCCACGGCCCCGATTTTTTTTTCGCTCGCGAAAAACTTGACCTTGCCCTTGACGGGGACCGTTCACGCTGCGACCGAAGACCGCCTCGCTCTCTGCGTTCGCCACCTTTCCAATTCGGGCCAGGTCCAGCATGCTTCCGGTTGTTGTCTTTTTCCAGGTCGAACCCATCACCACCCTGCTCTTCCGGGAAGTTTCGACGGCCACCCTGGAACGAGCACACGTCCTTGATTGAATCGTCCTCCTCCAGCACCGCGATCCATCCAGGCCGGATGTTAAAATCACTTTTTCTTCAAGACCAACAATTCCAAAGTTGGGAAAAATGACGCGGAGCGAAAAAAAAGTTCAACCTCGCGCACCGGTTGCTGCGATCAAAACCCAAAAAAAAAAAAAAAAAAAAAAAAAAAAAAAAAAAAAAAAAAAAAAAAAAAAAAAAAAAAAAGTAGTCCACAGTCCACCACATTTTTGCAGCGAAATCTAAAAGAAAAATTGAGGATTTTTGAAATATTACAATGGTTACAAATTAAAGTGTAAAGTGTATTTTGCTCTAACCATTGTAGAGGAAACAACCACGCGTCTCCACCAGTCCATCACGCTTTGCTTCATCCCGAGAAAATTCCCATGATCCACTCTCGCACACTGTCACCTTTGGCCACCACAGCTGATGGCACTTCTTTCCTGCTTTCCATTTCCCCTCTCTCTCCTCCTAATCCCTACTTCCTCCATTTCTTCTCCTCCCCTCCCACCATCACCCGCCATCGACCATCACCGTCTGGAAATTTGAAAAATCTCTGAAATTCGCAGCTTATCTCACATCAAAATCCTCCGAGTCTGGGCCGGCTTGTTCTCATCCGAGAGGAACCCGAAGAGACGTTCCTCCGACCGCAAACCTGTCCCGTTCGTTCGTTCATTCGGCCACGATCCTGTTATCAGCACCAGACCACACATTCAAGCAGTTTACCTCTCTCGCAAAGTGAGACGATGACGATGACGATCGCCGCAGCAGCAGGCGATGCATTTTCTCCACACATTCAAAGGGTGCTTTGATTGTGTTGCAAATCTGAGCGGGGAGAGAAAAGCGACCTTTTGCAGCAAAGCTTTCAGAGAGTGGCAAAAGCTTCACGCGGATGGTGTTTCGTTTGGGAAATTGAGGATTTCTGATTCTCACACGTTCACACGGGGCGCTCTCGGGTGGACGGTGCAGCAGATTCACACGTACGCGGAACGTGCCGGAGTGGGTGCTAAAAACGGATCGTCTGGTGACAGCCGAGTCAAGTTGGGGCTGGTGGGACGACTCGAGTCTGGGAAGGTGTCAGAAATGTAGATTTTTTCTGAAGTTTGTGCACGTTTTATGTGAAAATCAAGTTGTATCATATTTGCTGTTGTTTCTTAACTTATTTATAATGCAATTATTTAAAAAAGAAAGTAAGCATGATTGCCACCACGCAGTTTCGATGGCGCGTTTCAATTGAAACCACGTTAGAAAAAGGAAGTTTCTACTTAAAGATTTGCGAAACAACGATTTTATTAGAAAAAAAAATGCATTTTTATCGAGCTCTTTTAAAATTAGGGGGCAAATAATAACAAATGCTTAGCATAAAAAGTTCCATAGAAAATGATTTTAAAATCGATTATAAACTTTTTAGAACAGCGATTATTTATGCGTTTTTTATGTTTTCATTTATTTTTTATTAAAACAATGTTTCAAGAATTTATTGATTTGTTCCACATTTTTGGAAGCGGCATAAATCATTTTGTGAAACCCTTTATTTGTTATATTTGTTTTACAACTATTCTTGATAACTTATGTTTAGATTTTGTTTATCCCCAATGTTATTTCTAAACAAATTTCTCAAAAACTTTTGAATGCCATCAAACATGAAAAGTTCATCATCCCAATATTTACGATAGAAAAAAAATAATTCGATCGGCGATTAGTTATTGGCCATGACCAAAGATAGCTCATTTAAATTATTTTCTTAAAATAAACTTATGTAAAACAAATCTTCCTTGTCTTTGTATTTGCCACTAAACTTGTATTCAATAATGTGGCATGATGAAAAGAATAATATCTCTAAAAATCGCAAATTACCTTATTGTTTAAAAATTTATACTTTTTCAAACAGAATCATAGATATCATACGACGCGAAATTTGGCTTCTTTTTTCACTGTATTACAATTTTTAAACATAAAATCTTTTCATTTTCACAAAATACTGTATAGTTTTGGGAAAAACTCAAAAAAATAATAATTTGCATTGCTGATAACAATTTTGTTTATTAAATACTTACATTTTCACCAACCAAAGTAATCTGATTTAAAAAAAAATCTGTTTGGATACCAAATAACGTCATTGAACATTGAAATTTTCGCTTAACAACACAATACTGTCATCGGAGGAAAATTGAGACACATAAGGCGAACTTGGTTTTTGGCTTTTTACTTAAAAATATTTGGATATTTTGTATTTTGTTTAGGATTGTACAGACAAAGCTCAAAATTAGGGCATCGTTTTCCAAATTTCAAGCATTTCAGATTATTTTCCAAAAAACACGGTATTTTACGAAATTACAAAATTGCACTTTATGAAAATATTTAAGAAACTTCACGTCATTTGATACCCATTTCGCAAATTATTATGAATTGATTATTTTCAAAAACAAATGTGGTATTTTGTGAAAATTTAAGTTTTTTCGCAAGTTGTGATAAAGTGAAAATCCATCCATAATATCGCGTCGTGCAAAATACTTTAAAGGTAAATCTAAATACAGTAAATATTTTTAACAAAAAAAATACGGGTGTCTTTGAAAATTTCAGTAAAAACATAAGAAATTGGCATACAGCAAAAATCTACACAAAATATCGCTTAGTTTGATATTTACCCTTTATTGTCTTACAAAAAAATAAAAAAAACAGTAATTTGTGAACATTTCATTATTTACAAATAAAAAATGTGTCAAGGTTAAAATTCATCCAAAATTATATGCGGATATTTACCGTATTGCAAATTATTATTTATGAGAATTAAAAAAAAAAGTATGAGAATCCATATAAATTTACGCGTCTTTTGATACTTTTGAGTTTTACTAATAGATTCCTTGTAAAACGTTATAAACGATTATAGCAAGTTATACGGCTAGTCCAATAACAAAATTTAAATTGTTAAGCCAACAAACAAAATTTAAAATGTAAAGCTTTATTTTCAAAATGTTATAACAAAGAAAAATCATAAACTGTTTAGAGATTTTTACAGTTATGCTAATATTATTTATTAATTCTAAATAGCTAACAACCGATTGTGCAACTTTTAAGTTTTAAAATTGAGCAGTTGATTTTTTAACCTTAATAAATATTATTATTTACAAAAAAAAATACACATTTAATTGTTTATTTACATTTAAATTTGATTTTTTAAATATATTTTTACATAAACTTTGAAAAATATTTGCAAAAACATCATTAAAAAATGTGTTCAGTTGAAGCTTACAACGCCTCATTATTATTTTTTTTTGCTGAAATATGTTCATTTTGAGAAGTAACTTTAAATAAGTTATTAACGGTTTTCGCCGAAAAAAATTATCGTGTAACGAAAAAGAGAACAATGACGATGACCGAAAAATTACCATTTTCAGCGATTACCGCAAAAATCACATCTTCAAAAAGAAAATTTAAAAAACAAAAATCCGTGCCATTTAAACCGATTGGGTCATAGAAAAATGCTGAAATTTGTATGACTCAATCATTTTTAATTGATGGGATAAAGAAAAACAATTTTTTGAACCTCTATCCTACTCGGATCATCACGGCAAGCTCCATGAAATTCCCACACACCCTCTCACAGACACAAACAAACACTTCTCGCCGAACCACACACTCATCCTGCAGGAATCAGCTGCCGTTTCTCCCCTGCACAGCCTACTACCACCCACCAACCCAGTGCAAAATCACAACGCAACTAGACCATGGAGTCGCATGGTGTCTCAACACTCTCCACCGATTACGCGAGAGAGATCACTTCGTCGCTTGCTGCGATTTATCTGTCTGGCCCCAACATTTTTTTTTTTTGCCGTTGTTGCACTTGTGTTGGTGTTCCCCGAACGGGAGAGTCCTTGCGCTCTCTCTCTCTCTCTCTCTCTATTTACCGGCAAACGACAAGGATGCTCCCCGATGCTCCACCACGTGGCGGTGGGACGCAACGTTGGGGGTCAGGCGGAGGTCGTCGTCGTCGTCGTCGTTGGTGATGTGCAGAATGCTTCTTCCGTACGCAATGAGGAAACATTAGTCGATCGACGATTCTAAAGCGTAGCGGATGTGCTCCAGCAGCACTAGCAGAGAAGAGATTCTGCTTTGGTCGTGTTGCTTTTGATGCTGGAATCTTCGTCGTCGTCGTGTTCGGTTCCGTCGTCGGGATTCGTTCGGGTTTTTCGTTTTCTTTTGTGGGGCCGCTTCTTTTTTGCTCGGGTCGCCACCATCGTGTGAATTCTTCTTGTTCTGTTTTTGGTCGTCGGGTTTTTGGCGTGAAAGTCGCTCTTCCACTCTCCCCCACCCAAAAGCTCCCCCTTCCGGTGAGAGCGTGACTTCGGGCAGCATCCAAACGGGGGTTGATGACGATTTGAGAGTGTGTTTTGGTGTATTGATCTGAGATTTGACAGATTTTGCGTGTGATTTGACACGGGTCGCGGAAGTGTTTACCACCTTTTTTTTTGGACGGGAAATTCCCACGGTCGAAACGTTGAACTCGCGGTGGATCCAAGCAGTCCTTGGGGAAGGAAACAGACCTTTTGGACCAGCAGCAGGGCAGTGTTTTGAGTGTCGTAGTCGTCGCCTACTTTGGAAGAGTGAAAGTGATGGCAAGTGGACGGAAGAGTTTTAATCACCCTTGGCCGGTTGTTGAACCCGAGCTGGTCCTTCCCGGAAGCGCGAAGTAAACAATCCTTTACTGTCAAAATTTAAACTCAAAAATAAAATAAAACTATAAAATAAAACAATCTTACAAAAACCAAATCAAAACATTCCACGAAATCGCTGTGCACCGTGAACCTTCCCAGAATCCAGCCGGACCATTTCCCAGCATCCAATTAAGAGGGGTCAAGTGCTCGGTTCAAATTGTGAGAATTCAATCCGGCAGCATCTGGCACCACGGCGGCAGCAGCAATTCATCTCGGGGCCTCACACGGATTAAATGTACTATGCAATTGACAGCTCGGAAGGTACGTGCATGAGTGTGTGCAATGCGGGTGGTATACCTTGCAGGCGCTGCAACCATAACAGATTCTCTTCCCGTGTGTGATGGTGCACGGTGAGATCGGGAGAGAGGGTGCGAGTGAGCGAGATGGAATGTGAGAGTGAGCGAGACCGAGGAGTTTTGCGGGGTGCCAAATGTCAAACGGGGATTTCAGCTGGGGAGCTGCTGCTTCTGAGAATTGATTCTGGCGTCAGACACTCTCACACATGCCAGCAGAGAGTGAGAGAAAGAGAGAGGGCATCAGCTGGGTGTTGAGGGTGTTAGAGAGGGAAGGCGAATATCTGTGCAAGAGCGTGGCGTTTGACGTTTTTCGACACGCGGCTTCTGGGGGATTTGGGGCGCTTTGCCTGTTGGGATTTATTGGGGGTGAGTGAGAGTGAGAGAGAGGAAGCTCACGTGCTCTCTCGGAATTTCGGTTCTGTTTGGGTTGTTGATTTTGTTGTTGTTTTGCGAAGGATGCTGTGTTTGGGTTCCTGTATATCAGGGTTGAATTTGAAGTAAGCCTAGCATAGTTCACAGTTTATATTAAATATTTTATTATTTTACAACGACTTTGTTAAAAAAAACATTGACGCTACTCTGATCTAAATATTTTCCAAATGGAAATAAATTAAACATCATTTCCAGGAGATCATTTCATATTAAACACAACAGCTTAAAGTGTCTTCTTAAAAACAAACTCTCGATTTGTTTATGTTAATGAATATGTTTCTCGAAAAATCTTCACCTTATCTTTTATTGACTTTTTGATATTTTTTTTTTCTATGTTTTAGTTTAGTTGATTCTATTGTAGTATTTTTTATTGATCATTTTGATGTTTCTTCTGTAGATTCTTTTTTTTTCTTATGTTGATTAGTTTGTTGATCTTTTGAAATAAATAATTTAAAGAATTAATAAATTAATTAATTAATGAATTAATAAATCATTAAATAAATAAATAAATAAATTAATAAATTGATAAATTGATAAATTAATAAATTAATAAATTAATTAATTCATAAATTCATAATTTAATAAATTAATAAATTAATAAATTAATACATTAATAAATTAATAAATTAATAAATTAATAAATTAATAAATTAATAAATTAATAAATTAATAAATTAATAAATTAATAAATTAATAAATTAATAAATTAATAAATTAATAAATTAATAAATTAATAAATTAATAAATTAATAAATTAATAAATTAATAAATTAATAAATTAATAAATTAATAAATTAATAAATTAATAAATTAATAAATTAATAAATTAATAAATTAATAAATTAATAAATTAATAAATTAATAAATTAAAAAATTAATAAATTAAAAAATTAATAAATTAATAAATTAATAAATTAATAAATTAATAAATTAATAAATTAATAAATTAATAAATTAATAAATTAATAAATTAATAAATTAATAAATTAATAAATTAATAAATTAATAAATTAATAAATTAATAAATTAATAAATTAATAAATTAATAAATTAATAAATTAATAAATTAATAAATTAATAAATTAATAAATTAATAAATTAATAAATTAATAAATTAATAAATTAAAAATTAATAAATTAATAAATTAATAAATTAATAAATTAATAAATTAATAAATTAATAAATTAATAAATTAATAAATTAATAAATTAATAAATTAATAAATTAATAAATTAATAAATTAATAAATTAATAAATTAATAAATTAATAAATTAATAAATTAATAAATTAATAAATTAATAAATTAATAAATTAATAAATTAATAAATTAATAAATTAATAAATTAATAAATTAATAAATTAATAAATTAATAAATTAATAAATTAATAAATTAATAAATTAATAAATTAATAAATTAATAAATTAATAAATTAATAAATTAATAAATTAATAAATTAATAAATTAATAAATTAATAAATTAATAAATTAATAAATTAATAAATTAATAAATTAATAAATTAATAAATTAATAAATTAATAAATTAATAAATTAATAAATTAATAAATTAATAAATTAATAAATTAATAAATTAATAAATTAATAAATTAATAAATTAATAAATTAATAAAATAATAAATTAATAAATTAATAAATTAATAAATTAATAAATTAATAAATTAATAAATTAATAAATTAATAAATTAATAAATTAATAAATTAATAAATTAATAAATTAATAAATTAATAAATTAATAAATTAATAAATTAATAAATTAATAAATTAATAAATTAATAAATTAATAAATTAATAAATTAATAAATTAATAAATTAATAAATTAATAAATTAATAAATTAATGAATTAATAAATTAATAAATTAATAAATTAATAAATTAATAAATTAATAAATTAAAAAATTCATAAATTCATAAATTCATAAATTAATAAATTAATAAATTAATAAATGAATAAATTAATAAATTAATAAATTGATAAATTAATAAATTAATAAATTAATAAATTAATAAATTAATAAATGAATAAATTAATAAATTAATAAATTAATAAATTAGTAAATTAATAAATAAATAAATTAAAAAAATAATAAATTAATAAATTAATAAATTAATAAATTAAAAAATTAATAAATTAATAAATTAATAAATTAATAAATTAATAAATTAATAAATGAATAAATTAATAAATTAATAAATTAATAAATTAATAAATTAATAAATTAATAAATTAATAAATTAATAAATTAATAAATTAATAAATTAATAAATTAATAAATTAATAAATTAATAAATTAATAAATTAATAAATTAATAAATTAATAAATTAATAAATTAATAAATTAATAAATTAATAAATTAATAAATTAATAAATTAATAAATTAATAAATTAATAAATAAATAAATTAATAAATTAATAAATTAATAAATTAATAAATAAATAAATTAATAAATTAATAAATTAATAAATTAATAAATTAATAAATTAATAAATTAATAAATTAATAAATTAATAAATTAATAAATTAATAAATTAATAAATTAATAAATTAATAAATTAATAAATTAATAAATTAATAAATTAATAAATTAATAAATTAATAAATTAATAAATTAATAAATTAATAAATTAATAAATTAATAAATTAATAAATTAATAAATTAATAAATTAATAAATTAATAAATTAATAAATTAATAAATTAATAAATTAATAAATAAATAAATCAATAAATTAATAAATTAATAAATTAATAAATTAATAAATTAATAAATTAATAAATTAATAAATTAATAAATTATGAATTAATAAATTAATAAATAATAAATTAATAAATTAATAAATTAATAAATTAATAAATTAATAAATTAATAAATTAATAAATTAAATTAATAAATTAATAAATTAAATTAATAAATTAAATTAATAAATTAATAAATTAATAAATTAATAAATTAATAAATTAATAAATTAATAAATTAATAAATAAATAAATTAATAAATTAATAAATAAATAAATTAATAAATAAATAAATCAATTAATTAATAAATTAATAAATTAATAAATTAATAAATAAATGAATTAATTAATAAATTAATAAATAAATAAATTAATAAATTAATAAATTAATAAATTAATAAATAAATAAATTAATTAATTAGTAAATTAATAAATTAATAAATTAATAAATTAATAAATTAATAAATCAATAAATTAATAAATTAATAAATTAATAAATTCATAAATTAATAAATTAATAAATTAATAAATAAATAAATCAATAAATTAATAAATTAATAAATTTATAAATTAATAAATTAATAAATTAATAAATTAATAAATTAATAAATTAATAAATTAATAAATTAATAAATTAATAAATTAATAAATTAAAAAACCTATTTTTTTAACAGCTGTATCTTCACAAGGATTGGACAAAGGAAAATGGTCAATATGTAAAATTGTCTGGGAAATCGATTCGTACTATCGGTTTAAAAAAAACAACTTTTTGACCACTTTTCAAAAAAACAGTTTTAGTAAATCATTTTTGTATTTTTTATAGGTGAGACAAACCATCCTGCATTTTTTGTGAGTCTTTTTGTAACATCTAAGGCTATTTCCTTAAAAATTTTGAACGAAAAAAAATCTGAAATTTAACTTTTAAGCTTAAAAATTGAAAAATCTCATAGAATTTGCGTGTATTTTTCTTTCAGTGTATTTTTTTTTTTCAAAAAGCTCGTCTTATTTCTTACAAGTTTGTCTTTGACCACTTTTTGAGATATAGCAATATTTAATTTACAAAAAACAAAAATATTTAAAACCCTTACGCCCTTCTCAAATGTCATTATCGAGTGCATCTGGCTCCATATACACAAAAATGGCTTATATAGGCCTAGGAAAAAAACGGTAATGGCCTGGAATTGCTCTATAATAATAAAAAATAAGTAATAATATAATATGGCTGACATTTAAAAAAATCTGTCATTTTTTTCATTTATCTGGCAAATATTGGTAAATCTGTAACTTTCAAAGGAATTTTCTGACCAATTCGGCAAAGTTGTAGGTATTGTTGAGGACTTTTCAGAAAAAAATAGGTACACGGATTTTTTTTTATCTTTTAAACATAAAAATCACGTGTTTTTTTGATAAAGTGTATTTTTCAGAAAGCCCGCTCAATTTCCTACAAGTTTGTCTTAGACCACTTTTTGATACGATGCAACGGCTTTGAGATACAGTATTTTTTAAATTGCAAAATACATAACATTTAAATAACTTACGCCCATCTCAAATGTTATTTTCGAGTACAATTGGCTCCATATACACAAAATTGGCTTATATAGGCCTAGGAGAGGGACGGGTACAATAGTACCAGAAAAAATCATGATTTGAATTGGAATTGCTCTAATAGTCCAATAATGAAAACTAAAATTGATCATAAAAAAAATCAGAATCACACATTTCATCTAAATACTGAACAATACACAGTTAAAAATTATCAATAACAAATGATTAGAACTGAAATATCTTGTCAATAGAGGTACGCGTAGTATTAACTTAGTTATTAACCGTTCACATTTGAACATTACAAAATTGTTATTGTCTCATCAAAGTTATCACTGTAAGTTTAACTATGAACATACTGGAATTTGATGTATTCAACCAAATATTTAGAATTAAAAATTTACAATTTCATTTGCCATTTGAAATTGTACAACTTAAAATTAAAATTTTGAAAAATAAAACAACAAAACAGTTAACGATTTTTTTCTAGTTTCCCCAAAACTGTTAAATATCCACTGTCCCAAATCGAACATGACTAAACCCAAAAAATACACCAAAAAATTCATCACCGTTTTGCCTCAACTGTTTTCATTTCATAAATTCATACACAGAGCTCCGACAAGCAATACCAATAGCCGTTGGTGGTAATTCCCCGTCCAAATCTGTTTGTTTTGACGCATTGGATGTTAAAACATATAATAGAACAACAGTGACGTGCGACCAACCAAACCAAACCAACCCAACCCGAGCTGACACAAACCGGACGCCGGACGACCTTGTGTCCACCCCACACACACTCGACACTCAACGGTCAGTCACACATTCCAGCGGACACCGGGAGATCAACCCGACACGGATGCAGTTCTTCCCGTGGCCTCGGGCGGCCAAAAGGCTTGTTTTTACGCGACGCGCGCTCGGCGCAATAATATTTCCCTCCGTGATTTTGTTTGTGTCACCAGTCACACAAATATTCACCCAACGGATATTCTGCACACCCTTTTTTTCCCTCCGTGCTGCTGCTTTTTTCTCTGGCTCTATTCATAAATGCATGGGCAAAACTGCATCCTGTCTCTCGGAGTGGATGTGTGCTGCACATGAGTGACACAAAACGGATGACACGGGACAAAAAGTGTGTTTGTGTTTGTGTGGGTGTGACAGAGAGGGAGAGAGAGAAAGAACTGAGTGAGAGCAGGAGCAAAAAACGCAGCAAGTGTGGTACGTGTGTGGATTTAGTATGCGGATTAATCCGCTTTGCTGAACCTTTGGAAAAACTAATCGCAATTGTGTAATTAGAATTTTGGGACCGGAAATCTCCCAAACTATGAGTATTTTTGTTTGAGAGTGTATGCATTTGTGTTTTGAGTGGGGAAAGGGGGAACAATGGAATAAAAAATGGAGCGAATTCCACTCACAGAATGGTCCGGTTTCGGTCGGATTTAGAGGGCATCACTTCCGGTTGGAAAAATATTTTCTGCAGAGCTGTGCAGCGATAGTTGAATTAAATTTAAATTGAAAGGATTATGTGGGTAACTGGGGCTATTCGGGATCAATGACCGTTGTTGTTTTTGCCGGGGGAAGGGGTTTAAGCTGAGTTGTGCATTTTAAGCTGGTGACCGACATTCATGCTTCCATTTGAAATTAGATATTTTATAATTTGCTCAAACCGTAGATTTTATTCATTTTTCATTAGGACTAAAGCACTGAAAGAGTTTTACGTCTTTTTGTCAATATCACAGTCAACGATGAAAGAATCTTCATCAACACTGTTTCTTTAGATACTCACATAGAGAGAAATTTGAAAAAAAAAACTTTTCTTTTTCTCCCATTCATGAGATTTTGGTAGAAAGAAACTTAAAATATAAGAAAGAGAAAAATCGAAAGGACAAAATTAATGTTAATTTATGCTTGAAAAAAAAAAATCAAAGCTCAACAAAGAGAAAAATGTTAAAAAAATAACAAAAATACACCCAACTGGCAGTCGCATGATTGTGATGCATGGCGGCATGAAAGTATATCAGAATCTGCATGAAAACTGTCCTCATGCATTTTTTGCGATATAGGGGTATGACATTTTTGCCCGTTACCGACAATTATCGACATTACCGACGGCTTTTTGGTTGTATTTCACAAAAAAAAACCCTTAACAGAACGAGGATTGAACCACTAACTTCTTGGTTATTGATCCGACACGCTACCACCGCGCCATGGACGCTTGATGAAAAGTAAGTGAAAGAGCACCAACATATGCTTCTCTTTGGAGTGTTGCTCGGAGACGGGCTAGCGTTATATGTGTTGGTGAGAACTGCAGATCGCTGAAATGTTTACACGCGGGCAAAAATGATCTAGGGGCTTGCTGCAAAAAATGTTATAAAATATGACATTTTCTGCAACAAATCCACTGTTGCAGATTTTGAGATATATTTTTCCTTTGGGTGTATGTTCAGTCCTGGCTTGATTATACGATTATCCGAACTTCGACTGTCCAAAGTTCGATAAAATGAATATTTCTTATGAGAATCTATCCACTGATTTATTTTATTTTCGATTTTTTACTTTTCAATTTTTTATATAAAATTCGAGCTCTGGGCCCCATATTAAAAAAATTGAGTGGTCGATTGCCTGTTACATTACAAAAGAAAATTTCTTTATTTCTTTAATTTTTACCGCCATTTTGGCCGCCATCTCGGAGTTAAAATTCTAAAATCTCTTAAGAGCAATTTTTATAGCCATATTTGATCGTTACGACTCAAAACTTGATTATCCAAAGAGATTTTTTTCTGATAACTTCAGGTAATGGAGTCTGGACTGTAATTAGGTAGATGCAAATAATATTCAAAAGCAAAAAAATAAAAAAAATATATAAAAATTAAAAAAACGAGCCATGCATTTTACACTAGTTGTTTAAAATGTTTTTTTTTAATAATGATCAGAATGCAAAAATTTTGTAGAGTTATTTTATATTCTTTCAAAACATTTTTTTTTTCTTGTAACATTTGTTTAAACTTTCCAATTCTTTTAAATATTTTTTTAAAGTTATTTAAAGAGAATTGTATTTTTTTGTTTATTTTTCATATTCTTTAACATTAATTTATTACTGTTTGCATATTTTTTTATGACATTTTTCATACTTTAACCAGAACTTTAAATTATTTTATGATAAATAATTTGAATTTAGACATATTTCAAGGAATTTAATTTGTTTCTATAATAATGAATTCTTGTATCTGTGTAATTACTGTAAGTTTTTCCATTCTTTCCAACAAGTTTGAGTACAATTTATCATATTTTATATTCGTTCAAATTAAATTTGTCTTATTTCTATAATATTTTTTGTTTTTTTCCCCCGTATGAGCACTATGAGCAGTTCTTAAAATTTTGTAAGAAAAAGTCTGAAATCAATTTTATTTTGAAGATTGTATTTTCTTTCAAACAACGTATTCTTGTTTGATCAGTAAAATCTACAAGATGCATATCCGGCAAAGGGTTTGTTTAGCTGTAAGTAAATAATAAGTTGTTGTTGTTTTAATTAAACATGTACTCATTAAACTCAGTACAAAAAAAAATATTTTTGGATATTTTTTTTGCGATTTGGTCTTTGCACGAAAACAAACTTTTACATGTTTTTTTAAAGTATGTTTTATTATTATACAAATTGGCAGATAAATTTTTGGTGTCATTTCTTAATTTTTGGATTTTTTTAATTTAAAAAGATATTGAAAGAAATATCGATCCACCAGCTTAAAAAAATCAAATTACAGTTAATCATATTCTGACATCAAATTTGTTTACTGGAATAGCATAAAAAATATTTATTTTTAATTATGTCAACATTTTTCAATATTTAAATTTTTGTTTAAAAACTCGTTTTATCTGTTAGGTATTACTGACAAATTGTTCATAAATCTGAATATGCTAAAATTTAAAAAGACAAATATACTTAATTTTATGGTTGTTTTCTACCGCCCCTCTTATATTTTGAAAAAAAAAAATCTATTGACAAAAAATGCTTACTATTGAAACAAAATACTTATTGACCATTGTTGAAATTTACTTGATTTTAAATTGCAAATATTTTAAGGTTCGGCCAATTCAAGTATACCCAGAATTTTAGAAGACTGCTCACGTACAAATTTACAACCATAAATTAGGTAGAAATAGATTTTGGGATATTGTTACTTTTGAAGATTTGCTGGATGATGAAATTTTCAGGGGTAGTTTGGACATATATCACTAGCGTCTGGGCCAAATATAAGCATTTTAGCTCAATTGGATGTGGGGTAAATCTGGACATATCTGATCTTATGAAAAACTAAAAAAATCTTGAAATTTCTGTAAATAAGGCATATTTCAATTAACTTTCAAAATTTATAAAGCATCTAAAAAACTCATAAAAAGCAATAGAGTTAAGGGCGAAGCATTCCAATTGATAAAATCTAAAAGGGAGTAATTAGTACTTAAGTGATTTTTTTGGCGGTAAAGTGTTGCTCGGGAGACCACTTAGATTCAATTTTCTGGTAATAATTTTATGAAATTCGTGTTCCTGAGTCTATTTTACAATAAAAAAATTCTAAAGAATGTTTATTATCATCCATTCTGGATCTGGATTGTGTGTGTGTGTGTGTGTGTGTGTGTGTGTGTGTGTGTGTGTGTGTGTGTGTGTGTGTGTGTGTGTGTGTGTGTGTGTGTGTGTGTGTGTGTGTGTGTGTGTGCGTGCGTGTGTGTGTGTGTGTGTGTGTGTGTGTGTGTGTGTTTTTTTTTTTTTTTTTTTTTTTTTTTTTTTTTTTTTTTTTTTTTTTTTTTTTTTTTTTTTTTTTTTTTTTTTTTTTTTTTTTTTACAAGGTCGGAATCTGCTATCAGACACCTGAGAATTCATTTCTCAGGTAGTGTGGGGTTGGGAAAACCAAAAGAGTTTTCCCGACCCACTAAACCAGTCCTTGAACGCCGTGCCCTTTTCCCCCCGGGACCACCTTTCGGTATAACTTCGGGGGGAGGCGTTGCATTTTCTGCACTAGTCTACTTACAGGATCCATGCCGGGTGCTAGAACCATTTCCTGTTCTACATACATATGAGTCCATGCGAGGGTTTAACCGCGCCCAAGAATCGCGTTGCTTTTGATCGGTTAGTCATATGCAGCCCTCTCCTTGGACCATCGAGACGTGTACCGATTTGGTAGAGCCAACCGTCATAACGTGCTCTCCTTCACAGCCACACTCGTGGGTTCTCAACTCCTGTGACCATCGAGACGTGTACCGATTTGGTAGAGCCGACCATCATAACGTGCTCTCCTTCACAGCCACACTCGTGGGTTTTCGACTAGGCTTCTAGTCGTTCCTCCTCTGGTCGTCTCTCCATTTCCGCTGGAGAGCCGAAGTGATCTGCGTCACCGCTCCGACGACCGCATTCCACTTGGCGATGTCGCTGCACATTCTTCGCACCACATTATCCGGGCTGGTGTCTGCTCCGATAATGGCCAGCATTTCGCTTCGCGCTGCCTCGAAGCGAGGGCAGCTGAACACCACGTGCTCCGGTGTTTCCTCGCAATCGACGCAGTCCGGACAGAGCGGAGACTCTGCATGTCCGAACCTGTGCAGGTACTTCCTGAAGCAGCCATGGCCCGACAGGAACTGTGTGAGGTGGAAGGTGACCTCTCCATGCCTTCTGCTCACCCACGTGGATACGGACGGGATAAGCCGATGCGTCCATCTGCCTTTCTCCGTGGTGTCCCACTCACGTTGCCACCTTGCCAGCGATTCGGCTTTCGCAGCTTCCCGGATACCTCTCGTGCCTCTCCGGGTGTAGCGCACGGTGTCCTCCTCCAGTGTGATGCCGATGGGGATCATTCCGGCTATAACGCCAACCGCTTCCGACGAAATGGTCCTGTACGCGCTTGCAACCCGCATGGCCATCAGTCTCTGCGTTCTGTCGAGCAGCGCTCGATTTCGCTTCGTCCCCAGCGCCGTCCACCATACCGGTCCGCCGTACCTAAGTATGGACGTCGCGACACTTGCCAAGAGGCGGCGCCTACTGCTCCTGGGTCCAGCGTTGTTCGGCATAATCCTCGACAGTGCCATGATCGCCTTAGCCGCCCTCTCGCAGGCGTAATCGACGTGGCTGTTGAAGTTCAGCCGGTCATCCACCATCACCCCGAGGTACTTGAGCGCTCTCTTCGAGTGCACTACGTGTTCCCCAACTTGTATCTGGGCCTGCTGCACCTTCTTGTGGTTACTAACCAGAACCATCTCCGTCTTTTGGTGAGCGATCCGCAGCTTCACCTCGAGCATCCAGTTCTCGATCATTGCGATTGCCTCCATAGCCAGCACTTCGACCTCCTCGACATTTTCGCCGGTTACCGTCAGCACTATGTCGTCTGCAAAGCCAACAATCTCTACGCCGTTGGGTAGCCCCAGTGTCAACACTCCGTCATACATTCCGTTCCACAGTGCTGAACCCAGAATGGATCCCTGCGGAACTCCCGCGGTAACAACAACGGTTTTTTGTCCATCGGCAGTGTCGTAGACCAGCACGCGGTTCTCGAAGTAGCTCTTTAAGATCCTGCACAAATAGTCAGGCACCTTCATTTTGTGCAGCGCTGCTGCTATGGCCGCCCAGCTCGCACTGTTGAACGCGTTCTTGACGTCAATCGTGACTATTGCGCAGCAACGGTTCCCCCTGCGTTTTTTCCTCCGCGCTTCGTCGGCTTTCTCGACCACTTTCCGGATGGCGTCCACCGTGGATCTCCCTTTACGGAAGCCGAACTGCCTCGCTGCTAAGCCATGCTCGCTCTCCGTGTACTTGGTCAGCCGGTTAAGGATGATCCGTTCCAGAAGCTTTCCGAGGGTGTCCAGCAAACATATAGGCCTATACGATGATGGGTCCCCCGGTGGTTTGCCTGGCTTCGGCAGCAACACGAGCTTTTGAACCTTCCACGGGTCGGGGAAGTGTCCTTCGTCCAGGCATTTCTGCAGGACTGTTCGAAACCTATCCGGGAATGCTTGAACCGCCGATTTCAGGGCGAAATTCGGGATTCCATCCGGGCCGGGAGCTTTCTTCACCTTCAATCTCTTCGCTACTGCCACAAGTTCTTCGTTGGTGATCAGATGACCTTCGGCGTTGCTACCCCCTTCGTCGTTGTACGGTGTAGGAGGCCATGTCGTTGGGTCATGTCTTGGGAAGAGCCCTTCCACAATGACCTTCAGCTTGTCGGGACACGTTTCAGCCACCATCGATGGGCCTCTGATCTTCGCCATCGCGACACGATATGCGCTCCCCCAAGGGTTCGCATCAGCGTCTTGGCATAACTCCTTGAAGCAATTTGTCTTGCTGCATTTGATCGCTTTCTTGAGCGCGGCCTTTGCAGACCGGTACTCCTCTCTGCGCTCCTCTCTAGTTGCTTCGGATCTTGCTCTCTGGACTCGTCTTCTGGCGCTGAGGCAACTTGCCCGAAGGGTACCGAGTTCTTCATTCCACCAGTAAGCTGGACGACGACAGTTCCTTGGCTCCAGTCTCCGCGGCATGGTTGTGTCGCATGCTGTCACCAGTTGTGCTGTTAGCACGTCGGCACTCAAGTCTTGGGGACCATCACACCAATGGAGCGCTTCCACGAAGAGACCCTCGTCGAAGTACTGCAGCTTCCATTTCCTTCCGTAGGACCGGCTGCTCCTATCTGGTACAGGGGCTCGTCTCCCGATGCTGTACCGGATCGCTTGGTGATCGCTATGGGTATAGTCCTCACTCACCCTCCAGTTCATGTCGGCCGCCAGTCGCGGGCTACAGAACGTAACGTCGATAATGGACTCACGACCGTCTTTGCGGAAGGTACTGCTGGTTCCGCGATTCGCCAGCCTAACGTCTAGCTTTGCCAGAGCTTCCATTAGGCTATACCCCCTAGCATTGGTGCATCTGCTACCCCACTCGACCGACCACGCGTTGAAGTCACCTCCGATAACGATCGGGCTTCGTCCGATCAGTTCATCGGTCAGACTATCCAGCATCTGCTGAAACTGCTCCAAGGTCCATCTTGGGGGAGCATAGCAGCTACAGAAGAAGGTTCCGTTTACTTTGGCGATCACGAATCCTTCAAACGCCCTCGAGACCACTTCCTGTATGGGGTACCGCCCCATCACGTGTATCGCCGCCATTCTTGCTGTATCCGCGGCCCAGTTTCCGTTGTCGTGAGGAACTCGGTACGGTTCTGCAATAATTGCCACGTCACACCCCGTCTCCGCGGTCGACTGCCACAGCAGTTGCTGTGCAGTGTCGCAGTGATTGAGGTTCACCTGGGACACCTCCACTACTTTTTGCCCGAGGCCAGCTTCTTGTACACCGGGCAATTAAAGCCACCCGTCGCATGGCTATTGCCATCGCCTTCTTTACAGAGCACGCACTTCGGCTTATTTTTGCAGTCTCTTGCCATGTGGCCTTCTCTACCACATCTTCTGCAACTGTTGGTTCGATCGGGACCGTCGCAATTTCTCGCCTGGTGGCCGAAACCCATACAGCGGAAACACCTCGTCATCTGCTGGGTCACTCGAGGAACAGGCCTCAGTGGGCACACCGACCACCCTACTTTGACCTTGCCGGCTTCCAGCAGCTTAGACGCCGAAGGCGTCGATAGTCGGACCGACGCAATTTGCGTGCCGCCGTAGGCTTTCCTCAACCTGATTGCCATCGGTGTCGTGCGGTCATCCAGAAGAACGATCAGCGCATCTTCTAGCTCTTCCTCCGTCGTGATCTCGTCCAGGTTCCTGCACTCAATCGTTGTCTCCGGCGATAGCGCCCTTACCTTCGACTCGTAGCCTACGGCTTTCTCGACGAGGGACTTAAAAGCTGAGCTCTTGACCGCGGGGTCATTCTTCAGCTCAAAAAGCATCGCTCCGGTCTGTGTGCGCCTGGTTTTAACCACGTTCTCGCCAAGCTCCTTGAGTTCCGGATCGGTTCGTACTTTTCGGAGGAGGTCTGCGTACGAAACACCTTCCTTCACCTCGACCACCAAAGCCTCGCCTTTGTTACGCTCCCTGCGAAACTTGGGGTTTTGGGTGTCCTCGTTCTGCTTCCCTTTTTTCTTCCGCTTCTTTTTCTTGACCTTCTCCCATTTCTCCTTCCCTGGGTCTGGTTCTGGCTCCTTCGCTGGGTCCGGACTGTCTCCATTCCCCTGCTTCTGCTTCTTTGCGTCCTCCTCCTCTCCAGGCGTTTCCCTGTCCCTTTTAGAGCCTGGGCCGGGCGGCGTTTTCGGTTCTTTCTCCCGTAGCGCTTCCTCCTCCAGTTTTGCGTTCAGCGTTTCTTCGGCTCTTTCAGCTCTGAGCTTCAGTGAATTCCGCGTCACCACCAGCGAGCTGTTTTCGCGCTCTGCGGCATTCATGGCTGCCTTGACTCCATTCACCATCTGCTTGATTCTGGTGTGGACGTTGTTTTTGTCCTTGATGAAATCAAAGAGTTCGTTAACCCTCCTTCTGACCTCCTGCAACGCGGTCCTTCCGAGCAGGACTCCGTCCTGAGGGGTACTGCCGGCGAAGTTCAACAAGGATGACTTGGGAGTCTCCTCTCCAATTACTCCTATCTGCTGACTCGAAGCAGCCGCCTGGTTCAACACTGGGGATCTCAACACCTTCCCGCTT
Source organism: Culex pipiens pallens (assembly GCF_016801865.2). Taxonomy (NCBI): domain Eukaryota; kingdom Metazoa; phylum Arthropoda; class Insecta; order Diptera; family Culicidae; genus Culex; species Culex pipiens. The sequence goes on from NC_068938.1 coordinate 220,342,335, forward strand.
CCACGGAACGCGCTCGCCACCCCGCCTGCTGTGTCGCCGCCGTTTGACTCGCCTCCTGCCATTTCGACGTTTGCGTCCTCTTCTACCTCCGTGTTTTCCGATGCTTGGGGCGCATCGGGACCCTTTTGTTGGTTTGTTTCACTTGTCTTCATTTTGAATCCCACGAGTCGCTAGGGAAATACGGTCCGCTGCGCCAGTGCCCTGCCGTGACGCAGTAAGGGCAAATTACGTGTGGGGTTCGCCCCTGTGCCCCACAGGCTCCGTTATCGACTGGGAATTTGTTGAACCCCCCCAGCCATGCATCCCTCGACACGGGTCGCGTCACATCTTGGATTCGGGGTTTGGTGAGGTTTTGGGCTAAAACACTTATAGCGGCGTTCGATCGCTTGACAGAGGTGTTTACGGACCCATGTGGTTTTTTTCGAAGAAATTAAACAGAGCCCTTGTTCAATTCCGCCACGTCCTAGACATCCTCCCGCTGCTGGTCCGGGGGCGATGCAATGAATGTATGCAATCGCCGACAGCTATCCGCCTACTGCAACCCGCCCGGTAGCTGGCAGCTAAGCTCCGCAGGGACCCTCACCTGTCCCCACGGTTCACGGGTGTGTGTGTGTGTGTGTGTGTGTGTGTGTGTGTGTGTGTGTGTGTGTGTGTGTGTGTGTGTGTGTGTGTGTGTGTGTGTGTGTGCGTGTGTGTGTGTGTGTGTGTGTGTGTGTGTGTGTGTGTGTGTGTGTGTGTGTGTGTGTGTGTGTGTGTGTGTGTGTGTGTGTGTGTGTGTGTGTGTGTGTGTGTGTGTGTGTGTGTGTGTGTGTGTGTGTGTGTGTGTGTGTGTGTGGTCCAATCCAATACCCGCTAACCGGTAGCGAAATTATGGGAAAGTATAATTTGTATCAGACTTTGTATATGCCGAATGCTGATACAACTTATCTCAGTCCCGGGTATTAGGTGGTGATAGCCCTCGCGCTGCTTCCAACGACCCATTTCAGAATGGCAAAGATCCTACACCCAAAACTGGCAGCGCTAGTCCGAGAGAATGATGGTCTCGAGTCGAGAGAATAGTGGTACCATTCACGGACGCAGAGAACACAGCTCGAGATGGGCGATAGAACTATTCTCTCGAGGTTCATTTGCAAAAAAAAGTTCATCCGTCAAACAAAAAACCAAAAGTGTCGACAACGGGAATCGAACCAGAGACCTTTGACAAACCAATCCAATGACTTAGCTGCCTCGGCCACCACAGCTTGGTGACCAAGGAGAAGTCAGAAGTCGATGTATGACACTTGTTGGAGATTTATTGATTCAACTAACGAATGAACTCATTTGTTATGATGGTGTTAGTTGGTACCATTATTCTATCGATTTTGGCACTGAGCCCTCAATAAATTTTGAGAGAACGATTATCTCGATTCTGAATTTTGGGTGTAGCGGCCCAATTCCGAGGTCGTTGGGCATTGTCCGGCCCCGCCTTAACATAGAAGCAAGCACCAGACGGATCCTTGATCTATCTTAAGACTCCCAATCCCTTCAGGCAAATCAGGGATCAGAGCGTATTTAATATGAGAAGAATACAACATGTTTTATAACCTTCAGATGGCCGACTGGTTAGAGTCCCAGACCATCAATCCAAAGGTGTGAGTTCGAATCCCACCTTATTCTGTTTCGTTTTTGTTCATATTCAAAGTTCCAATTCCTGCTTCCAAATTTCAATTGTACCGACCGGGATTTTATCCCTGAACCTTCTGCTTGTGAGGCAGAAGCCGTAACCATAAGCCACGGAGTCGGTTATCCATTCTGGATCTGGATTGTTTGAGTAAAATCTATTATTTTTTATACTAAAATGCTTTTAGTTGCGATGTTTCACACTTCATTTATTTGCATTTTTTGAGTCTTAGTTACAGAGTTTACAAGATTTTTGAAGTTTATAGACCTACAAACTTTGTGTCCTGATTTGCTCAACTTCTCATTGACCTAGAGTGCTCCTATTTGGCTAAAATGCCTGTTATATATGTCCAAACAACCCCCGAAAATTTCAGGCTGATTGGTGAGGTGCAAAAAACGTCGGTCCATAAAACGACGAGAAAATGTTAAATCAAAAACAAATAAATCATCCGGAAAATCTTCATAAGTAACAATATCCAAAAATCTAAAACTAACTCCATCCGTAAGCAAACTGTCTAATCGAATCATGTCCGTTTCTTTTTTTTTCTATTTACAGGTAGGTGCCAAAGGATATCTCCCCTGGTTCTGCTGAATCCGGACGGCTCTCTAGCAAACAAGGGGGTAAGGTATGGGGTACAACGTCTGTCTGGACACATCTAACGAGCACCAGGAGGAGGAGTAGGGATAGTTGGCAAAAGCAAACATGACAGCCGGGAAAACCATGGATTATGATGCTTTTCCACTTCCACCGGTAACATTTTCTCAAAATTGAAGGTGTGAAAGGAAAGGGTCGTTCGTCTTCGGAATCGGGCTTGGGTACGGGGTTAGTTAATATTCGGGTTCCAGTATTTGTTTAGGACATTGGGACAGACACTTCGAGCCGGGGTCCAGAGGGGGTCACACTTGATGTCAGATTGCTATATCTCTTTTTCTCAATAAATGGGACAGGAGTGTCGTTTGGAAGCGAAATTTGGAGATGCTGAGGAAACAGATTGAGGAATGACAAACACGGTGTGTTTAATGTTGCTAAATTAAAATACAATATATTAAGAATCTAAGAATCTAAGAATTTAAGAATTTAAGAATTTAAGAATTTAAGAATTTAAGAATTTAAGAATTTATGAATTTAAGAATTTAAGAATCTAAGAATCTAAGAATCTAAGAATCTAAGAATCTAAGAATCTAAGAATCTAAGAATCTAAGAATCTAAGAATCTAAGAATCTAAGAATCTAAGAATCTAAGAATCTAAGAATCTAAGAATCTAAGAATCTAAGAATCTAAGAATCTAAGAATCTAAGAATCTAAGAATCTAAGAATCTAAGAATCTAAGAATCTAAGAATCTAAGAATCTAAGAATCTAAGAATCTAAGAATCTAAGAATCTAAGAATCTAAGAATCTAAGAATCTAAGAATCTAAGAATCTAAGAATCTAAGAATCTAAGAATCTAAGAATCTAAGAATCTAAGAATCTAAGAATCTAAGAATCTAAGAATCTAAGAATCTAAGAATCTAAGAATCTAAGAATCTAAGAATCTAAGAATCTAAGAATCTAAGAATCTAAGAATCTAAGAATCTAAGAATCTAAGAATCTAAGAATCTAAGAATCTAAGAATCTAAGAATCTAAGAATCTAAGAATCTAAGAATCTAAGAATCTAAGAATCTAAGAATCTAAGAATCTAAGAATCTAAGAATCTAAGAATCTAAGAATCTAAGAATCTAAGAATCTAAGAATCTAAGAATCTAAGAATCTAAGAATCTAAGAATCTAAGAATCTAAGAATCTAAGAATCTAAGAATCTAAGAATCTAAGAATCTAAGAATCTAAGAATCTAAGAATCTAAGAATCTAAGAATCTAAGAATCTAAGAATCTAAGAATCTAAGAATCTAAGAATCTAAGAATCTAAGAATCTAAGAATCTAAGAATCTTAGAATCTAAGAATCTAAGAATCTAAGAATCTAAGAATCTAAGAATCTAAGAATCTAAGAATCTAAGAATCTAAGAATCTAAGAATCTAAGAATCTAAGAATCTAAGAATCTAAGAATCTAAGAATCTAAGAATCTAAGAATCTAAGAATCTAAGAATCTAAGAATCTAAGAATCTAAGAATCTAAGAATCTAAGAATCTAAGAATCTAAGAATCTAAGAATCTAAGAATCTAAGAATCTAAGAATCTAAGAATCTAAGAATCTAAGAATCTAAGAATCTAAGAATCTAAGAATCTAAGAATCTAAGAATCTAAGAATCTAAGAATATCTGAAGAGTTTTACTGAAAAATACATTTAAGTTTTAAAAGTTTGTTTTTTTTTTTTCAATAATGAACTAGTTCAATTCACCTTTCCCGAGCAGACGGAAATAACGCGGGAATAACATTTTTTGATATTGGAAAATACTAGGCCAATAACATTTTATGTTATTTATAACAAGATTTGTTATTCGCCGTTATGATTTTTTTGTTATTGAATTGTTATTGTAATAACAGACTAATAACATTTTAAGTTATTCTTCGAACAAATCTTTGTTATTAATTTTTGTTATTTTAACAACTACTCCGATCATCCTAATAACAATTGGAGTTATTCTTCCATAACAAAAAATGTTATTTCAAAGTTGTTTTGGATTTCAAACAATATCAGACCAATAACAAATTTTGTTATGATAACATAAACTGTTATTGAACTCTTATGCAAAAATTGATTTTGCAAGAATATTCCATAACACTTTCTGTTATTTTAACAGTATTTGTTATTGAAATGGCATGAATTTAGTTATTACCGTCTGTTCGGGTTCAGTATCCCTCCCAATCAAACCAGCACCAGTCAGTCAGTGTGTAACGAAGCACATGTGTGTGTGTCCGTTACGATGTGTACGTCATGTCAGTTTTACGGTCGCTTCATTTTCCCATTCACTTTTTCGGGCTCCAAAATCCGTCAAATTTGCGACACATTCGTTATTAAAAATTATAACCAAACAGATGGTGTACGAGCGAATGTTTTGCATATGTGGGGGGAAATTTGTTTGGAAATCACGGGAAACTGAAGTGCGGAAAAACGATGAAGAATGGAATGGCAGCAAGTTTTCCTCCCTCCCACCCTTATTTTGCCCCGGGGGTATGTTTGTGGAGTAGTACAAGTAGATTCACCGATGCGAAATGGGTCGTGAAAATGAATAATTTTCCTTCCGACACTCTCGCCAAACGGAGCCAGTCAGTGCAGTGAGCTGGGACAGCTGGGACCTGGGAAGTTGGTACGAAGTTGGTTGTGGAGGGCACAGCTGGACGAACTTCCCTCCCACTTAAATTTGAGTAGTTGTTACGCGCTAGGGGTGTTAATTATAAGTCTGTGAAATTGGATTAAAATGCTTGTATATTTGAGAGATTTTTAAAAGGGAAACCTTGCAAACTTGAAGGTTAGGTTTAATATTTTATTTTTTTTTTACATAAAAAAAACATTGAAAATTTCAACAAAAGAGTACCCAAAAAATGTCCCATTCATAAAGCAGAGTACGAGCACAATAAGTGAATCTTGCCAAAATTTGCAAACGTTGCACCACATGTGATGGCCCCTCACAGTGTTCAAAAACTCTCAGAAACTGTCAGCAACTGGAAAACGTGTCCAGGGGCACTTAAATTTGGCCGGCATCCCCCCCTCTCTCCACCAAGGACAAGTTATGTCCGGTTCCCCCGGGGGTGCCTCAAACACAAAACGGAAGAGGTGTCCAAAGTTCATTGTCCCTTTGTCTGTGCAGTGTGTGGGGAAGGAAATAAAATGCACCCAGTTATGAAATTCGCATGTCAAAAACTATTCTTCCACTGTTGGGTCCTCTATTCTTGGCCTGGAACTGGACCGATAAGAGGGTATTGTGTGCAGGATTGAGGGATTTTTCCCCCCCTGCGGGGGGGTGGAGCGAGAGGAGGGGCAACTTCTTTCAACTCAAGTGCAGAATTGCAGAAAGTCAAGTTGTGTAATGCTTCTTTTCCGGGTGTGCTTTTGCAGGATTTACTGGTAATCAGTCAGTTTGTCACGAGAAAGAAAGGGTGTTCGGTTTGTAAGTGCTTTCAGGATGTTTTTTTTTTTTTAATTTTCGGTTTTTGCTACAGTTCAATATGTAAATTGTGACATTTTTCATACATTCTGAATTGAATCATGAGAAATACAACACTTTTGTTTGAGTGATCTTAATATTTTTTATTTGTACTGGAAAGCTAACTAATTTAAAGTTAATGAGTTTTCTATGAATTGTTATACTAATTGTCAACTTTTTTTCAACTCAAAAGCGAAGGAGGCAAAAAAAATTTACATTGGTTTTCCGTTATGAAAAAAACATAAATCTCAAATAGTTTTAACTGTTTCCGTTTCATAGCATTGAAGAATTCATTTTGGTGATCATATTATTAGAGGGTGATGATTCTCGAGATTTTCAATTTCCTGGGAATCGTTTTTTTTAACTATGCAAAAGTGACAATAATTTAATAGAAATGTAATAAATTTGTTACTTTTCAGCCAATTCAGTTACAATTAATTCAAACTTATTCAATGAAACTTTAATTTAAGTAGCTTCGTTTTATAGTTCACAGTTCTACATTTTGATAATTTTTTTTTTTCTGAATTCTGAAGCTTTTTGCATGAACTTGTTATTAGATTTTAAATAATTTAAAATAACCTAATATATAATTTCCCAGTATCTTTATTTTTGCAATATGATAAATAACGACTCAAAACAACAATTTAAAATTGTTTTTCCTACTAGGGTCAACTGTAAATATTAAATAAAGAAATATTAACAGTTATCCGGAAAACCAGAATTTTAACAATTGGCGGACCTAAACTTTACTAAGAACTGCAGAGTTATTTTTTCCAAAATGTAATTTAATTTTGAGGTTGATACTAATCCCAAAACTACTGTTGACATCAAATAGGAAATTACCTTGATACAGCGAAGTTAACTAACTCAGAATTTAAAAAAAAAAAAAATTTAAGGTTAGCTATGCTCGAGAGATGATCTGCCCATAATTGAAAATTATGCCAAATCAAGTATTCCGAGAAAAACGCGTTTTAGTGTTTGTCACAAAATCTCCGTCAAGGCAATTTCCCATAAGAGTGGCATATTAGCCGTTTGGTTTTTCGCATTGGCAGCCAAGTCTAAACACTATTTTAGTGAAATGCAAGTTCCAGAAGATGCGTTGGAACATCCTCTACCACCTGGTGCAAATATCTTGTTTTTGCCAAAAGTGGATATTAGCCGTTTTTTCGATGGTGATATGGAAATTGAACTTATCTTGAAAAGGCTTTTCGCTCTTAGAAATAATAAATAGAAATAATATTAAAAAAAACTTGAGTTTTTCATTTCTGGGGTGTAGTTTTAATGTAACTTTTGGCTAGACTCCATTATAGTTATTGGAATTTTTTAAAAGTTAAAATTTACACTTTCTGAATAAGAAGATTATAGAAGAATTGGTTTATTCGATCTTAAATATCGATCATTGAACACTCATTGTTCTGAACAATTTCGATTTTTTTTAAATGTTTTCTGATTAGTTTATATAATTTGGCTCATATTTATAAGAATAAAATTTCTCGGGAGTCTCGACCAAATTTCCCGGGAATCGAGAGGTTCAAAAATGATCGATATCCCGGGATTTTTTTCCCGGGAATTCCCGCTCGTCTCCCTCTACATATTATTAAAATTCTTATTTCCAACAAAATCTTATTTTTAAGAAAAGTCTTCATAAAAAAAAACGTTCATGTGTTCCTTTGTGTTGAATTTGTATCGAAAAAAGTTTTTATTTTCATTTTGCACTTTTTCGATTATTTTATTAAAAAAAAAATGTAGAAATAGTACCGCTGAGAGCTAAAACGAAAAATGAATAAATTTTATCCTGACTGCCACTAAAGAAATCTGACATTTATTATATTTTCTGTTATAAAATCCAAAACTAATGTGAAACTTGAAGGCAAAATATTTAATTATAAGCGATTTTCTACGAAAACAGCCTTTTTGTATTTTTTGCATTTTTCCTTTTCCTTGAAACTTTGTGTGTACCTTCCATGTGACCAAAAAAGAAATTTTTTCATGGGTTCATCCATACACTGAAATAAAAAAAATGTACCCGATTCTTAAATTCGAGGAATTTTACCTCCTTACCTAATTAAGTAATCCAAAAAAAACCCAATTACTTCATTAGGAAAGGAGACGAAATTCCTTGGATTTATGAATTTCGTATTTTTTTTATTTCAGTGTACAGGAATTAATTTGACAGCTGTCCATACAAAAATGGCATTTAAAAAGTACAAATTCTGTATCTCAAAGTTTTTTTTATTGATATTCTGTTTTCTTTTAAGTTGAAAGTATTAGTATGGACTTAGTGAAAAATATTAATACACTGTAAGATATTTTTGATATTTTTTTTTTATAAACTCTTGTAACTAAAATGTATATTACTCAAAAACGCTATTTAAGTTTTTTTCATATGGGTCATTCCAGATCAACTGAGTACACTTTTGGACTCGACCTTCACCGATTTGGACCAAACTTGGAGGGAACGTTCATCTATCGATAGTTAACAGAGATGATGGTGCTGTTTGGTGCTGATTGGACCATCCCTCTATTTTTGGCATTGCCCTCTTTTTTGACGATTTTCTAAAAAACTTTTTTTTCTTTTAATCATAACTTTGCAACTATTTGAGCAAGATATTTTCTACAAGTTCCATTTTTTAGAAAATAGTCCAAGGAATTCGATAAAAATAAAATTTCAACCTTTAAATGCCGATTTATATTATATTTTCACGTTTTAAGTATTAAAATTCAGTTTTGACCAATTCCTTATATGTTTAATTGTTTTGTTTTACCACCACCGTGTTCCCCGGACAATTTAACATAATAATCAAAGTAGACCTCAAACCAAAATGAACTGTTGGTGAGATACGGCGATTTTACTGAAAAAAGTATGATTTTGCGCAGCACTTGGGAGTATATGGTGTACTTTTCAACAAAAAGGGATGAATCCCGCATAGTTCGGTTTTATATGTGAGAAACATATTTCGGATTTGAATTCATAGGACAGAGTGCAGCGCAAAATCAAACTTTTTTCAGTAAAATCGCTATATCTCGCCAATAGTTCATTTTAGTTTGAGGTCTACATTGATTATTATGTAAAATTGTCTTAATAAAATAAAACAAATAAAATCATAAGGAATTGGTCAAAACTGATTTTTAATACTTAAAACGTTAAAATAAAATATTAGTGGGCATTATGATTAAAAGAAGAAAAAAAAAGTTTTTTTTAGAAAATCGTCAAAAAAGAGGGCGGTGCCAAAAATAGAGGGATGGTCTAATCAGCACCAAACTTGGGATATCTGTTAACTATCGATAGATGAACGTTCCCTCCAAGTTTGATCCAAATCGGTGAAGGTCGAGTCCAAAAGTGTACTCAGTTGACCTGGAATGACCCATATATGTTTTAGGATACAAAAAAGGCAATCTCAACAAAGGTATACATTATTAGATTTTTTTTTAAGGACGACCCAATTTCATCCATCACACCTAGTGTCACCCCTGATGACGATATTGAAGAAAACTTTAAAATAAGATAAAAAAATGCGTCAAATAGAATGATGCACAAAAATCAATCGTGTACAAAAATAAACAAAAATTAAAATAAATTATTTAAATTGTTTATAAATTGAAAAAAATAAAACATTCAGAATAAAAAAAAACACTATAGAAAATTTGAAACTCAAAATTTAAAAACTCATTAAAATGTCAAAAAGGGTCACAAAATGAGCTGGTGGCTGGTTCAACTTCTGAAAAATCGGATTTTGATCAAAATTCAAAATTTAGTCACATAATGTTTTTTTTTTTTAAATAAAATTAAGCAAACAAACAAATGAAACACACTCATCAAGAAATTCAAGCAAATTTAAATTAAAACAGACAAAAAATAAGAAATTACAAAAAAATAACAAAAAAAAAACTAACCATTTCAAAAAATCAAAAATAGTAAAGAGATTGCACAATTCTGAACTAAAAAAAATATAACAATCAACAATCATTTGAAAAATATCATTTATTCGTTTTTTAAATTGTTAACTTTAGCATCTTAAAAAACAAATAAATGATAATTTTAAGATGATCAATTTAATTTCGATTTTTATTTTTTTTATTAGTTTTTCAAGCCGCCCCTTTAATAATTATTCGAAATTCGGGGGAGAAAAATAGCTTTTTTAACTTCAAAATTAAGGGTTACCTAATTTTCCGAGTTTCATAACGGGCTAATAAGAAAACGGTACGAAAAAAGGATATAGAAAAAGATTGGATAATAATGTTTTGAAGCAAACGCTTGACCTAAATTATAACATAAGCTGTTTATAATAAATAATAGTCCCGTTTTAGACGTATTTTAAATAATACATGCAAAAAATTAATAATTAACCAACTGTGAAGCACTAAACTAACCATCTCAAATGCCTCCTCATGTTCAAATGCTGCACACTCTCCATGTTGCAAATCAATTTCCCACTCAAAACTAGAAACACTACACCAGCTCCAGCACCAGCCCGAGCAGCCCCATATACACTGCATCAATTGCTAATGAAAGCTGTTATTCAATAATCATAACGACTTATCAAATTCCAATATACAACTCGTCCTCGTCCTCGGCCAAGCACCACTCAACGACGGGGGACACTTGCATCTTGTCCCAGCACCGGAGAAACCGGAGATGGTCCACTTGAGAGTTGACGTCAGTCAGTCTCGTCGTCATTCGTCGTCAAGGCAGTCCACTCGAAAAACTCTGTGTATCGTGTAGATCGTTCAAGAGAGCCTGCTGGCCAATACTCGTCACAACATCCGGAGAAGGCTGGGGCTGGGAAAGCTTCAATTAAAATCGAAATCAAAGTCAATCGCAACAGCATGCAATAATTGCCCCAACCCTGGGACGTCCTCCGGGTTTCTCCGGAGTGAGCCTGACGAGGACCGATCGAAGGCATGTTGGACACAGGGCACACTATAGTCAGTCAGCAGCAGCCCAGGCAGTGACATCAATCGAGAAAATAATCACTTTTGTAGCAAATTCATCCCAGTGCTGCTCGTGCAGATGTCAAATCAATCGAAAATGAGAGGTAGAATAAGATGCTGTTTTGTGGGGGAGGGGGGAGGGGGAATGCAAAAAGGGCTTAATTTAATTTTGTTGGACCATCACTCTCTCAGTGTTCTTTTCAATTAGTCAAAGAAGCTTTCAACGAGGAGAATGTGCTTTCTAAGAAAAGGGGAGCTTCACTGGAAGTGTGAAAAATTGCTAAAGAAAGGAGCAACGATGCTATTGGAAAGTTAATGGATCCAATTGATGACATCGATTACTTATGTAAAGCTTGGTTGATCTTTGTCAACACGAATTGACTTCTGTTGGAGCTTAAGAAAGAATTAGAATTATAAACCAGAATCTAAGAATCGGAATATGAAAGCATTTCAAAGCGAATCTACTCGAATATATTTTGGAGATTTTCCCTTATCCTCTTAAAAACGTGGAACACCAACAATTCTTTTCTTTCAAATCCCCTGTCCTTGTCCGACAATGGACGGCTGTCATGGTGATGAGAATATGGTTTAGGTGGAATTGGTTCTACACCTTATTATCAATTTCTTGGCAACTTGGGCTTGGGGGCGCATAAACATGACGATATCCAGTATTCAATGCTTCGTTCAATGCAACATTTTTGTCGTTTCACCAAACAAACATTCCACTTTCCATAAATTTCAAATCAAAGTACCCCAAACTTCATCAATTATCAATCACAAACTTCAAACAGAGAAACAGTCGCACTCCCACTTGACAAAGTCAACTGCATCATCTCCGACCGGCTCACTTCTGCTTCTCAACCCAATTATCCCCTCTTCCTCCTCTCCATTTCTCCCTCTCCTCGGAACCGGATGGAAGCAAAATTGCAATCCGATATCCGGCCTTGGAAGAGCCTGGAAACCTGGTCCTCGCCATGGCGCAAAGATTTATCGGCACAATTAGCGCGCCCGATGTCTCTGCAATGCAGGTCCTGGCGTAACAACTCCGGCGTAGTAGGCGCACAAACACCGCGCCGCCAACTGGGATGCACTCCACCACCACGCGATTGCTGATTGAATTTCATCAAAGGACTTTCGAGCTGTCAGTTTGTGTCGGTGTGTGTGTGTGTGCGACGGCGGCAGTGTATTTTGCTAAATTAATTTATGAGCAGATGCTAGTAATTAATGCAGTATCAGGAAGCGGCCAGGATTTATTGATTTGCGACGACAGGTTTCTTGAGGACAGGACGGACGCCGGACGGAACCACTTGGTGACAGTCGGGAGTGTGGTGACAGCCCAGCCGGTTGCGGTCAGGAGCACTCCGGTTGGCAACACTGCTTGTCACCCATCGTCGTCTGCGAATGTGTTTATTTGAAAAATAAACAAAGATACACAGACGCGTGCAAAGAGCAGAGTAAATATTATAAATTCTGACAAACATACATTCAGGAGCATGTTTGTGCTTGTGTGTGTGTTTAGTTTGATAAGTGGGTTAAGGGTGAAGACCGGCGTGACTGTCTGGCTGCGTGTGGTGTGACAGGATAAACATGACGTCCGTCTGTCAGCAGTAATGAACGGCTACTTGCTGTTAACTGATGGCGATAACACGATGTACATAAATTTAGATTTTATCGGAGCAGGCTGTTAATTTGGTTAAGTTGTGAATTAAACACCTATTTGTCACGTCACATTAACAAAATTTTAAAATTCAAGAATGACAGATTTCAAAATGACAGATTGACAGGTTGACAGGTTGATAAATTGACAGATTGACAAATTGACAGTTTGACAGGTTGACAGTTTGACAGATTGACACATTGACAGTTTTAATACACTGAATTCCGATGCACAAACAGTCCACCTCCGCTTGCAGATCTGCTCTTTGAACACTTCTCAAGTTGCTCTTCCTTTCTGGACACATGGCTCCTCCGGGACAACTACGACGACCTGTGTCTACTCTCACAGACCGACCGGAAATTGCTCCACACTTTATGGCACCCCTGTGTGAGCGTGATTCAACCAGAGAAGGTAATCACAATAAAGCAATTATCTCGCAATAAAACCTTTTGATTTGTGCTGCTAGCTCTCCGTTTGACTTTTGCCCACTCACTCACTCCCGCAAACACCTCGACAATTGTGTCTGCAGACGTGATTGTGCCCCACTCAGACACACCTTTTTTAATTGCTTTATTACACTATTTATTATCACATTGGGGCCTTTGCACTTGAACCGAGAGGTTTGTTTACCAACAAACGACGACGACTTCGTCGTCAGTGCGTACTGTCACGAAAACGAAAACCGTGTGTGAACGTCACATTTGCTCGCACACAGCCTACTTAGGTCGTGCGAGTACGGGGGATTCGCTTCGTGTCAGTTGTAATAAAAAGTAATTGTTATTCATGTCATGTCAGGTGCTGTTATCTGCCGGGTTGAGATCTGCCACAGAGAGGGAGAGTGTGTCCGCAGTGCAGTGCCAGGTTGAAGGAGGGGTTGGGGTAGTAATCATGTGCCACTGATAATTGCTGTGAATTATGTGAACAAATTAGTTGCTAGTTGTGGGACACTGCCCTCTCTGTGGCGTTCACGCTCTACACCAGGAAGCAGTTGCAGTGCGTCCTGGTAAAAGGCAACTAGAAGCCGGAATTAGAAGGTGGTCGTGTAAATTATTTAGGAAGATGTCTCCGCCCAGGTGACCAACGATAATGAGTCTGTCACTCGGGTGGGATCTTATCGAGATTATCGCTGTTTATGCGAAGCGTCTGGAACGGACAGGATTTCTGGGACTTCTGCAGTTGGCATGAGCAGCTTTTGAAAAGACTGACTTGTTTGTGTTTTTTTCTTCATAAGATGAAATGATTATGATATTTGGTATCTTCTGCTTTGATGACGATAAGACAGTGATGGCAAATGAGGAAACATATTAACTTTAAGATGATAATTTGATACTGACATGTTCAATTCCATGTTGGAAAAGTGGACGTTTTGTACGAAAAGCAGTTTTTTCAACTGCCGTCATCTGTGGCGACATTGGGTTAATTGGAACAGCTCGGTAAACCTCGTTGGATAAACGTACGACTCTTGCTGTTCTGTTTGCAACATGTTGCATAAACTACTATTTAAGTGTGAAACATACCATTTTGAAAATCTCTACAGCATTTCTTTATAGGAATGGAACAAAATTATTCTCTATGTTCTGCAAAATGAGCAAAAATAAGACTAATTTAACTTGGATTTAAAAAAATGATTTTGTTTGACAAATTTGCAAGGATATGCAGGCAACATTTACAAAGTTTTTTTTTCAAGGTTGAACATTTGATGGTTTATCACAGTGGTTCTCAACCTTTATCGTTGCATTCCCCCTTGGTTTATTTGCAAGACCTTCATCCCCCCTTCCCTCATTTATAACTTTTTGCCTTCCTCACCTCAATGAGGAAAGGCTATAAAATCACTCGAAAAATGAACTTCGTTATTTGACCTCGTAGACCCACCTTCACGTATACATATCGACTCAGAATCAAATTCTGAGCAAATGTCTGTGCGTGTGTATGTCTGTAAGTCCGTGCACCTTAAAAAGCACTCGATTTTCTCCGGACTGGCTGAACCGATTTGGACCGTTCTATTCTCATTCGATCCGTCTCGGGGTCCCACAAAACCCTAGTTAATATTATGAAGTTCTGTAAAGTACTTCAAAAGTTATGCTAAAAAACGATTTTAACAAAAGTCCGGAAGATTGTAAAAAGGGTGTTTTTTGTAAGAAACGCGTCATGCTATACATTTTTAAAGGGGTATTTGAAAGACCTTTCCAACGATTCCAAAAGATTGAAGATCTGACAACCCTATCAAAAGTTATAAGCACTTAAGTGTTATTTTTACACTTTTTTGAGGCCGTGAATTCACTTTAGGAACGTGAGGTAACTTTTTTTTTGGTAAAATTGAATAAATTACATAATTTTGGAATTAATGTTTAACCCTCTACTGCCCAAATTTTATTTCGATTTTTTTATTTTTCCCGTGTTCAGGAGGTCATTTTGAGCAACTTTTGTTCTACGAAAAACTTTACTTCTCTTGTTGTATGTTTTGTATGTTTCTCTTGTTGTATGTTTTTCTTTGTATGTTTCTCTTGTTGTATGTTTTTCCTAAGGGGTAACTTTTGTCCCTGATCACGAATCCGAGGTCCGTTTTTTTGATATCTCGTGATGGATTGGTGGTACGACCCCTTCCATTTTTGAACATGCGAAAAAAGAGGTGTTTTTCAATAATTTGTAGCATGAAACGGTGATGAGATAGAAATTTGGTGTCAAAGGGACTTTTATGTAAAATTAGACGCCCGATTTGATGGCGTACTCAGAATTCCGAAAAAACGTATTTTTCATCAAAAAAACACTAAAAAAGTTTTAAAAATTCTCCCATTTTCCGTTAGGCGTCATCCATAAAGTATGTCACGCTAAAATCGGCCAAAATCAACCCCCCCTCCCCCCTATGTCACACTTTGTCACGCTGGCTCCAACCCCCTTTCGAAAAGTACGTCACATTCTGTAGACTCCCCCCCCCCCCCATATTGATTTTTTTAATAATTATTACATGATTTATTTTTTTTTTCATAAAAACCTATTACATGATTTATAAATAGGGTGATTTAAAAATTCGGAGTTCAATTGAGAAAGTTTTTAATTTTACAGGTTGTGTTTAGATTTTTATTTTTATTTTGTTAAAAATGTAGTGATAGAAATCACCATCAACAGTTTTTTGAAAATCTAATGATTTAAGCATATTAAATCTATCATCGAAAACTCTGTTTCTTAAAGCCTTGTGTTGTGTTTAAATTATGAGTAAATTTTATTCAAAAAAAACTTTTTTTTAGACATATTCTTTGACTGAATTTTCAGTATTCAGGAAATAGTCTAGCGTGACGTCACGGTCTCACGGACCCCCCCTCTCCCCCTTGTCACACTTTGTCACGCTTGCGACCACCCCCCCTCCCCCCCTAGAGCGTGACGTACTTTATGGATGACGCCTTACTCGACTGTAAAATTTTTTGGAACATGTCATTTTATAGGAAATTTAATGTTCTTTTCGAATAGTCATTTTTTCATTTAGAACCAAATTTTTCATTTTAAAATTTCGTGTTTTTTCTAACTTTGCAGGGTTATTTTTAAGAGTGTAATAATGTTATACAAAGTTGTAGAGCAGACAATTACAAAAATTTTGATATATAGACATAAGGGGTTTGCTTATAAACATCACGAGTTATCGCAATTTTACGAAAAAAAAGTTTTGAAAAAGTTACTTTTTGCGTTTCTCTTTGTTTCGTCGTCCGTGTCTGTCGCGGTTTACCATGAACGGCCATGATCAACGACGACCAACATTTTCAAAACTTTTTTTTCGTAAAATCGCAATAACTCCTGATGTTTATAAGCAAACCCCTTATGTCTGTTTATTAAAATGTTTGTAATTGTCTGCTCTACCAATTTGTAAAACTTTGTTACACTCTAAAAAAAACCCTGCAAAGTAAGAAAAAACTCGAAATTTTAAAATGAAAAATTTTGTTCTAAATGAAAAAATTTCCCTTCTGGATCAATGTACACCCAAAGGAAAAATATATCTCAAAATCTGCAACAGTGGATTTGCTGCAGAAAATGTCATATTTCATAACATTTTTTGCAGCAAGCCCCTAGATCATTTTTGCCCGCGTGTAAACATTTCAGCGATCTGCAGTTCTCACCAACACATATAACGCTGGCCCGTCCCCGAGCAACACTCCAAAGAGAAGCATATGTTGGTGCTCTTTCACTCACTTTTCATCAAGCGTCTATGGCGCGGTGGTAGCGTGTCGGATGAATAACCAAGAAGTTGGTGGTTCAATCCTCGTTCTGCTAAGTGTTTTTTTTTTTTTGTGAAATACAACCAAAAAGCCGTCGGTAATGTCGATAATTGTCGGTAACGGGCAAAAATGTCATACTCCTATATCGCAAAAAATGCATGAGGACAGATTTCATGCAGATTCTGATATACTTTCATGCCGCCATGCATCACAATCATGCGACTTCCAGTTGGGTGTAGATTCGAAAAGTACATTAAATTTCCTATAAAATGACAAGTTCCAAAAATTTTTACAGTCAAGTAACGGAAAATTGGAAAATTTTTAAGACTTTTTTAGTGTTTTTTTCGATGAAAAATACGTTTTTTCGGAATTCTGAGTACGCCATCAAATCGGGCGTCTAATTTTACATAAAAGTCCCTTTGACACCAAATTTCTATCTCATCACCGTTTCAGACTGCAAATTATTGAAAAACACCTCTTTTTTCGCATGTTCAAAAATGGAAGGGGTCGTACCACCCCTCCGTCACGAGATATCAGCAAACGGACCTCGGATTCATGATCTGGGACAAAAGTTACCCCTTAGGACAAAGTTTCACGCAAATCGAAGAGGGGTCAGGGCAACTGCTGTGTGAGTTGGCAGAGATTACCCATATACTTACTGAATTGAATTGGAATCTTTAATTTTTGGATGTGAAAAAAATCCTTCAAAACAAAATTTGCAAGAAATTTAATATTTTAATTTGAAAAAAATAAAAATAAAAAAAGTAAATGAGATGATGAATGATTTTATTCCAAATCATCTTCCTACCAGGGTTCATAGTTCTTTTTAAATTATTGTAACACGTTCTGTTCAATTTCATTCCGAAATCATTGAACCTTAGCTAAAACACCACACCCAAAAGATTTCATTAAGCAAAAATTAATGTAAATAAAAAAATCCGTTTCCGATATTTGAAATCTTCATGAAGTTCAAAAATTTACATTTTAAAACTATTCTTCTGTCATTCCAAAACTCGTCCAACTTCCAAGTTGTTTAACGAGAGAGCAAACAAAACCGGCATCACTCCCACGGGCAGAGGCTGCTGCTGCCTGCCATAATAATAACGATGTAATGAAGCGACTAATCTGAAACTTTTTTTTCTCTTCTCTTCATTGCTACTCTTCAGTTATGTCGTTGTTGTACTTTTTGCAAGTTCCACAAACTCTGGGGGGAGGCTCTGGCTGCCAAAAAGGCGTCGTCCAACGACCAGGTCGGTGGAAACTTTTGGTGCTTTTCGTCGCTTTAAAGCTCTCGAGGGGATTGGGGTGAAATTTGTGGGGGGAGGAAAGGGGGGGGGGGGTGAAATAAGCTCAATTGTGTCAAGTTCCTCCTCCCCTTGCTTGCAAAATTGCAACAGGGCTTATTATGCAAGAAAACTAAACTTTTTGACGAAATGTACAAAAAGACGACCGACGAGGTGATGATGGTAATTAGAAGGGCAAAGTTTGTTGTGCTCGCTTTTTTGTGCAAAGAGGACGTCTATTTGCATTTTTGGACGTTCGGGGAATTACAGCTGGTAAATTGGGCACTTCTTTTTAAGTAAATTAGCTTCATTGTGCTGCAAAGTCGTTGTAAAAAGCTTGGAATTCGCCTTTAATTTCAATTCTTACAATTTCTACTTCAAATCAATTCAGCAACCATAAATTTTCCAATAATAGCAGTTGTAATTTCATCCAAGTACACTGGCTTCTTTTCCGGCCAATGTGCATACCCGTAGCAGGCCTTGACTGCCTTCCGTCCCATTTCGAAGCTGACTCCTTGCATGGCTTGCTACGGCGATGGCGTGATTTCACCACATTTGGCCAACTTTGTTGCATGGCATGCTTTGCCTTTGTGAGCATTTCCCCTCAAACATATATTCAATGAATCTCTTGTTTGTAAAAAGTGCACTTTTAATGGCTATTTGCAAATTTCTTGCACTCGTTCCATTCTAATGGCTTCATTTAAAGTGAGATTTATTCGAAAGGTTGTCACACGGGAAATCGATTTTCCTCACCACTTCAAAGATGTCCTGCCCACCCCGGAAAATCGGATGAGTCTTTCCCCGCCTGACTTCGAGCGTGGCAAATTGAAGTGTCAGACTTGTGTCTATTACCCTTGAAAAAGCCAATTATGAAGACGTCTACTTCGCCCCCCCAGACTGCCTGCCTGTGTGTGTGAGTGTGTATCACCCCCAGCCAGGATCCACTTTCGTTCATAAACACAAGGAGACACCCTCAACTCCTTCATCGGAGGTTGAGCGGAGACTCACTCGCTTCAGCGTCTTTGCCAGAAGTCGATTTCTTTCAAGTATATTAATCGATTTTCCAACTTTGGCGTGTCTTCCCCTTCATCGTCATACGCGATGATGAAAAGTCAACCTCCTGCAAACTACCGATCTCATCCCAGGCTTCCTAGGAGCAATATGAAAGAAAAATTGCACGGGGTGACGAGCAGAATGCGAGAAAATGAAGCAATTTATGATCGGTGGAGAATTGCACCGCCAAAAAAGCTTTAAAAAAATTTCAAGCGAGATTCGATCCCAAGCCATTCACATTACACGTTATGCCTCTACCCCAAAGCTACGCTCGCTTGCTTATTTTTTTACCGTGCATCGCAGCAGCCAATTGGCTCGATTCGGAAGCGCTCGTAAAAGAAAAACAAAAGCGTTCGACGAGTTGGCGCGCAAAGTTGACAACAAGATGGCGGCGCTTCTCGCGTGCGTGTGTGTGTGTGTGTATAAATATTTTATGTAAACATAATTTTATGAGCGAAAAATAAATTTGCGAGTTAATCAAAATCGAATTTATGTACACCGGGAGACTGCGGTGAGTACTTGCTTTTGCTTCGCACATCAGAAGATGGCGAGAAAAGTGTTCAATTGCATCACGTGGTTGTTTTCGTGAGGTTTTGTTTATAATCATATTCAGCATGTTTGAACTCATTTGAAAACATTTTAAATTTTCATGAAATACCAATGTACATTCCCACGAAAAGATTTTTTTTGCGAAAAGAAAATTCCGTCAATACCTCGATATTTTCAAAACAAATAATTGGAAAGCAACTGTACGCCTGTAAAATGCATTTAAAACACTTTTTTCATCCAAATGTTGAAACCTAGGCTTGTAATTTCAATTTTTATATTTTTTTATTTTTTGACCCCCCCCCCCCCCCCTCGACTTTGGTCATAGCCGAGGGACATAAACTTCAAAAAATATTTGCAACGGCCTTATTGCGAAACATAAATTTTAACGAAATTCGAAGTAAAAAAACAACAATGAAAAGTACAAGCACAGACAAGCAGACGTAAATCTTTTTCAAATTAATCGTTCAACAAATTAACGGTCAACTTGAATAATTGGAAACTCACCACGGCAATACTGTATTCACCACTGTCCATTTACACAAGTTTGACTCGTTTTGAGCGGTTTGATCGTTCCCAACTAGATTACACTAGTGAGAAGTGATTGTTGAAATTTTGATTTAGTTGATCAATGATTTACATCTATTTATTTATGTTACAAGCCTTAAAACTTATTTGAAACACATTTCTATTAAATCAACTATATTTATTCTAAAAATATATTAAAATTTTTAATATTCACTCATGGTTCAACTGTCATCGAAATTAAGAAAAAATATTAATGTATGGAAAAAAGTCACATGAAGTTAGAATTTTTTTTAAACGGTGACATTTTTTTATTGTAAAATTTTAAAAGAACATTTCTTCAAAAAAATATGTGAGATCTCAAATTCAATAAATTTTTCCTGAGGTTAGAATCAAAATTCTTAAGTATGTAATTTTACATTATTTTTTGATCTTTTCGGTTACTGGAGAGTTTGAAGATTCTTTCCTAAACTTTACAATATAGCAAATTTTCATAATTTTTTTTATTTGGGAAAAATATTTATTTTGTAATTATATATTATCAGACTTTAATCTTGATTTCACTCAGTTGGAGATAGTGTTTTAAATAGAGATAAATGATAATTTAAAAAATATGTATCCATGTGGACACTTTTTTGGAAATCTCGAACCCCCTACACCCCCCACCCCTTGTGGACAATTGTCCATACAAAAAAAATCTTTTTTGTATGGAGCGTGGACAATCGCCATAACCCCCCCCCCTTATGTGTCCACGTGGTTTATGGATGGCCCCGATACAAAATATCAAATTCAAAACTCATCTAAAATTTAACATTGACATTCAGTCTTCTTCTTGGTTTCCGTTTCTATTCTTTTTAAGTTTATTTTTATGTTTATGCTTTTCTAGACATATGAAGAATAAAAAACAAAAGAAATTTATTTATTAAAAACTGATTTTATGTGAATCACATTGGATGAAGAACAATACAAAGCACAGAAGAGTACACAAAAAATCATGTCTAAAATTCCAAAATCTAAAAAATCTTCTGTCCCTGTTCAAATTATAATCAAGACTAACGCCAGTTAATGGTAATCCACTTTTTTATGATTTCAAGCTTTAAAACTTAACAAATGTAGTGAAAATGGTTTTTTGAACATTTAAAAAATATCCCGGGATTCCGTTTTCAGTGAAATTCAAAACCCAAGAAAAAAGGACACCATACTTTCATTTGTTTAAGTTGGACTATCTATAAAAGAATAGTTACACTTTATGAAAACAATTCCAATTGTTTAATAATCACTAAAAGTTTAGTTCCCAAGATCCGTATTTTAAGATTTAGAAATATTTTAGGGAGGATGAAAGGCATATTTTTAGCCACAGTATGCCCATAAATTTTGCCGCCGAGTTATGATTTTTGAAGGAATATGATTTTTTGAAACAATTAAAATATTTTTTTTTACAGATTTCAACATGATTTTGTTTTGTGTTCCTGAGATAAAGCTTCTCAAAGATAAAGAAACAATAAAATTGAAGATTTTTTAAGTGTCACTTAAACAGCACTCAATTTTCCAATTTTCAATTTTAAATGTCCATAATCAATAATTTGTGAAATTTTCTGATCTTCTCGAAAAAAGTATATTCATTTTTTTAAAATCAGGACTGACTTTTTAAAAGGGCCTGATTTTAGATTCAGAGCCCTTTGAAATGTTATTTTGAATTTTTTTTATAAAATTAAAAAAAATCAATAATTATTTCAAAATGTATATCAAGGAGACAAAATTTTCTGCAATATGTTTCTGTGAGGCAAAAGAATCGTAAATTTAAAAATACGGATTTGAAGAATTGCTCAATATTCTAATGTTCCTGATTTACACGAAATCGAAATAAATTAGCATAAAAAGAATTTAGGCCGATGCAAATAATTTTCAAAGTTTTTGTTTTGGAAATAAAAAATAGAAATATGTATTGAAATAACATGCCATAGTTTCAGCATTTGCATGAAAAAAGTGTTTTAAAATGCATTTTACACTAGTTCAGTTATTTTGCAATCATTAATTTTCATAAAAATAAACATTTGAGCTAATGGTACTTATATTTCCATTAAAATTTTGATTTTTTTTTTAAATATTTTTATTTCCCCCTGATTTTTCGGGCCAACTTTGAAAGTGGAGAAAAAAACTTTAAATAAAATTTGTACCAGCCTTATACTCTTTTTAAAACGACGACACCAAAAACGAAACTCCTCAACTAACCTTTGCCTGACCATGATTTTTCCAAATTTACGATGATTTCCCGATCCGGATTCGATCCCTTTAAGGATTGAGCAAGAACAAAAAATCCCAGAAAAAAAACAGACCACGACGTTCAACACACACACAATTTGCATAATGATGTCCGAGTCCAAGACTTTCGGATGATCGAATCGCAGGAAAGGGCTACCCCGGTCAGTGGTTGCTATGTTTCACCGTGTCAGCCATAATTTCCCTAAACGTCAATTTGAATCGGGTTAAGGTTGCTTTCAGCCCTCCTGTGGGGGCTCTAATCCGGCTCTGGCAACATTAAATTTAAGCAACCGTAGCAGAAATTGAAAAGCAGAAAAATCTATTGTACAACTTAATCTTTTTCAAGCAATGCAGCACCAGAAGTAGGATTCTGCACTTCTCGTGCACCTTTTCATATGGTACAGTGTTGTTATAGAGTTGGACACACCTCCCCTCAATCCAGAACAGTTTATGTGCAGTGTTGCATTCTGGATGCTCTGCACAGACAACTAGACTGCCGTGTTGCATGCTACATGTGCCGCAGATCCCCCCTAGCTTACTGCGATGTGGCATTTAATTCCTCAAGTGTGAGCGTCAGCGTTGCCAGTTTTGCTAAACTAAAGCGTTTGAAAGTAAAGTAGTGATTCTGGCAACACTGCCAGCGCCAGAGTTATGGCCTTCCCGGAAAGGGATTCGTGCCAACGCAAGCAGCTTGACTGTTGAAAAACTTATCTCCACAACAGGCAAACAGCGGCAAACAACAACAATGTGGGCAAGCCGGTATTATCTCACTTGGCCAGTAGCAGGTATCCGTACGGGGGAAATAACAAAAAAAAAGCGAACATGACATTCACCGACCGTCCAACGGATACACACAACAATCCGTTCTTCCCGGGTGGACAAATGGTTTAGACACGCAAACCATGGTGCAGAAGATGCTGGACTGGACAGACGACTCTGCTGGTTCGGCTTGCAGCATCAGGAATTGTAACAGTCGTCTGTCGCCTGGAAGAGGGCGTGAAGGAGTTATGGGCGGGTTGCCAGCAAATCCAGTAAACAAAACATTGTTATCCCACAAATACACACACACACACGCTGCACGCTCTCTTTCACGACACACACACATGTATGAATTATTCATTGTTTCCAACTGATTTCTGATGCGAGCACTTTTCTTGGGGATTTTTCTTTTTAAGGGTAAAGTTTCCCAAATAAAAATTGCAAATAAAACTACCATCAAAAATGGAAGTCTAAATACAATAGAAAAAAGTCTAAAAAAATGCACCAACAACTCGTCGCCGTCGTGCTAACTTGTCGTACGTGCATTTTGGGCCAAATTGAGTTACAAACGCCATTTTGTGCAGCTCACAATGCCACATCTTTTGACCTTCACAGATCCCCAAAATTCGATTTCAATCCTATGATATTTAATGAAAACCAAAAAAGCTCCGAAAATTTTTGTCACTTTCCATATGAAAGTAGTTTCAATCTTGTCGTGCTATCTTGTCACTCCCTGAAAATTGATGTAAGTGCGACAAAGGCCAAAGGGATTTCAGGTCAGGATGCGTTTGTCGCACGTAAAAGCTAGACTACCGTAAATATTTGTAATTATAACTCGGGACTCCAGCAACCAACTTCATCAAAACTTCGGGACAATGCACAGAATGGTCAGCCAAACAAAACGTGTTTGTTATTGTTTACATTGCATGCTTTCGTTTTTGTTTATTCAAGGTCAAACATTAAAACGCGTTTTTCTCAGAACGTAAAAATGGCGGGTGCGACATGATAGCACGACGACGTCGAAATGCTGTATCAAGTAGGCGAAAACCTGTTTTACCCCTAATCCAACAAATTGTTAAAACAATATTTTAATTCATTCTAAATGGCAATTTTTTCAATCAAATTTACAACTCCAATATTTCTAACTTACGTGAAATTGTCCGAGGATTCCGAATATGACAAAATTGAGACCAAAAAGTGCCGCAATGGAGGCCTACAGGGCAAAAACTAACGTTGTAAAAAGTTAACACCATAGGCTTATAGTCCATGTTATTACCTATCTTTTGACCTATGGGAGTATGGGTGTTGGAGGCTGTTGCAAAAAGATATTAAGGTTTTTTCAATTTTTGACAGAAATTTGCAAAAGCTAAGAGGAGGATGTCTATGGCACATTTTGAAGTGCTTCAAAAGACCTTTCGAATGCATCTAAGAGAGTTGGAATTGATGAAGTTTTACGGAAATGCGAGCAATTTTAAGATTTTTCATGTTTTGACAAAGAACTTTGTCCTAAGGGCTCTATTCTGGTGAGGTGTCAATCCAGAAAAACGAAAAATGTCGCGCGTTACGAAAATGTTGCATGCTTGGTACTGCGGAAGGGGTCAGCAACGAATGAAGTGTGGCAACAATGGTGCAACATTCTCGCGTGACAGTTCCAAGAAAGCAGGAGACGAGGCAAAATTTGCACCATGTTGCCACATTTCATGCGGACTATATAAGCTAACAGATAGCCTCTGAACAATTTTAGTTTTAACCGAAAATCCGTCAGAGACGGATCGACGGTGGTAATTTTATTGCTCACACACACATGCACACATTGAAAGACACAGGTTGTGCACCAACTTGGGAGGAATTCTGTTCTAACGAATATTGTTAGAACGGACACTCGAAAACCAGAATGATTTCAGGCAATGGGGTTGGGACCAAACTGGTAGGATATTGGCCACACCCGGAGTGGCCATGGCCCTGAGGGAAGGTTCTACCGGGGGGACATTTATCGAACCATACGACTTGGGGCAATATGGGTATCAAAATTCATGGTTTTGGATACTGGTAATGAAAATGGCCATTTTGACAGGAATGGCCACACTCGGAGTGGCCATGGCCCTGAGGGAAGGTTCTACCGGGGGGACATTTATCGAACCATACGACTTGGGGCAATATGGGTATCAAAATTCATGGTTTTTGATACTGGTGATGAAAATGGCCATTTTGACAAGATTGGCCACACCCGGAGTGGCCATGGCCCTGAGGGAAGGTTCTACCGGGGGTACATTTATCGAACCATACGACTTGGGGCAATATGGGTATCAAAATTCATGGTTTTTGATACTGGTGATGAAAATGGCCATTTTGACAGGAATGGCCATACTCGGAGTGGCCATGGCCCTGAGGGAAGGTTCTACCGGGGGGACATTTACCGAACCATTCGACTTGGGGCAATATGGGTATCAAAATTCATGGTTTTGGATACTGGTAATGAAAATGGCCATTTTGACAGGAATGGCCACACTCGGAGTGGCCATGGCCCTGAGGGAAGGTTCTACCGGGGGGACATTTATCGAACCATACGACTTGGGGCAATGTGGGTATCAAAATTCATGGTTTTTGATACTGGTGATGAAAATGGCCATTTTGACAAGATTGGCCACACCCGGAGTGGCCATGGCCCTGAGGGAAGGTTCTACCGGGGGTACATTTATCGAACCATACGACTTGGGGCAATATGGGTATCAAAATTCATGGTTTTTGATACTGGTGATGAAAATGGCCATTTTGACAGGAATGGCCATACTCGGAGTGGCCATGGCCCTGAGGGAAGGTTCTACCGGGGGGACATTTACCGAACCATTCGACTTGAGGCAATATGGGTATCAAAATTCAAGGTTTTGGATACTGGTAATGAAAATGGCCATTTTGACAGGATTGGCCACACCCGGAGTGGCCATGGCCCTGAGGGAAGGTTCTACCGGGGGTACATTTATCGAACCATACGACTTGTGGCAATATGGGTATCAAAATTCATGGTTTTTGATACTGGTGATGAAAATGGCCATTTTGACAGGAATGGCCACACTCGGAGTGGCCATGGCCCTGAGGGAAGGTTCTACCGGGGGTACATTTATCGAACCATACGACTTGGGGCAATGTGGGTATCAAAATTTATGGTTTTTGATACTGGTGATGAAAATGGCCATTTTGACAGGATTGGCCACACCCGGAGTGGCCATGGCCCTGAGGGAAGGTTCTACCGGGAGTACATTTATCGAACCATACGACTTGGGGCAATATGGGTATCAAAATTCATGGTTTTTGATACTTGTGATGAAAATGGCCATTTTGACAGGATTGGCCACACCCGGAGTGGCCATGGCCCTGAGGGAAGGTTCTACCGGGAGTACATTTATCGAACCATACGACTTGGGGCAATATGGGTATCAAAATTCATGTTTTTTGATACTGGTGATGAAAATGGCCATTTTGACAGGATTGGCCACACTCGGAGTGGCCACGGCCCTGAGGGAAGGTTCTACCGGTGCCATTGATTGAATAAATTTAATTAGAATTAATTATTCAGGATAAAATAAATAGGCAAAGAATTAAAAAATATAAATAAAAATAGCATGATTTTTAGAGTTTTGTACAAAGTTCTTTGTCATATTGGTCATGTAGAACATAACCACCTGCACCTTTTTTCGACCTCAAATCAAAGCCCGTTTTACCCCACTTCCCTTTGTCGTAGAGGGCTTATATTTGGCATGAGTTCATCTCATGTATAGACAAACAAACGCTGAAAGTTTCATCCAAATCGGAGCACCTCGATACGACCTGTTACACATTGGTGAAAAACTCGCTCTTAAAATAATATTTCGACGAAAGAGCTGAATATTTTCTTTTATATACATTGAATATTTGATAATAGCTTCATAGTTCGATTTTTTTAAATGAGTGTTAAATATTGCTTTGGAAAATAACGGATTTATGAATATCGTCAAAAACCGAAAAACGAATCTTTTTTTTTTTAATTTTTCAAATAATAGTTTTCTAATGTATGCACAAAATATAAAAAAAAAACTCTGATAATAATACACAAAAAGGATCATTCTGTCATAATTTCATAATAATAATAGTTTATAGAAATTGTATTCTTGGAGTAACAAAATTACCTCTATTTCGCCCAAAACAGTAGTTCTGAAAAATGCAATATTAAACTCATTTGAGTACTAAAAAACTCAACAAGGCGCAAATAATGATTTATTTAGAACAAGTCAGACATTTATCTAACGATTGCTAGAAATTTTTATTTTTAGAATAATTTTTGTACGAACGATAACCAAATTTATACAAAGACTAAGATGGTGGATCTTACAGTTTAAAATGTCTTTTTTTTGCACAGAACAAAAAATTGGGAAAATTAAATGTCTGAAACCAAAGAACACACTCTCAGTCGAAAACAAAACCAACAAAAGTCAATCACCCTCCCCAGCTGTGTGTAATTTCAATCTCAAGTTCAATTTCGTTTTCAATCACGATTTTTCCTTCACTTGGCAAGTTTCCCCCCCCTCGAGACCAGCGCACAAAGAGGGGTGGCAAAAGCAGAGCAAAGACAAACTAAAAGCATGCAATACTTCTTCAGTTCTTCTCGTAGTCTTGACTCTTGAGGAACTTGGCGAAGGTGGAATGAGCGGTGAATTATGCTAATGCAGAGGATTTTTTTTGCTCTGGACTGCAGACAAAAAATGTGAGGAATGCAAACT
This sequence comes from Culex pipiens pallens, assembly GCF_016801865.2. Taxonomy (NCBI): domain Eukaryota; kingdom Metazoa; phylum Arthropoda; class Insecta; order Diptera; family Culicidae; genus Culex; species Culex pipiens. The sequence goes on from NC_068938.1 coordinate 220,370,053, forward strand.
GAGCAGCACATGCTTTTAATCAAGGTTGGAGTGCAGAAATAGCATCCAATCGAAGTTCACCGTGACTTGTTTCCTGGAATTTGAAGGTGTTTGGCCAAAATTGCTCAAAAGTCAAAGCATCCTTCAACGTTTAACGTCACCTTTACGCTCCACTTTCGCTACGTTTAAAATTAAACAACCCCAGCAAACGCCTACTGCACAAAATTTCGAACCCCAAGCAGCACTTTGGCGCGGAAGAGGTGTCACGTCGAAAGCATTTCAGCAATTTGGCTAAAACTATCGCTAAACGAGCGCGCGCGCGCGAACGGAGATAAATTAATTAGCCCAAACATTACGCTTAATGAGCAAAGATGGTTGCAGCAAGTTTCCTCCCCAAACCCAGTTTAAAACTTGTGAAGTTCAGCACACTGCAGCCACCTAACCTATAAAGGAGGAGACGCTGTCGTCGTCGCTGCTAGTTTCCTTCAAGAACCAAGCTCATTAGCCGTATGTTTGTTCGACTAACGCGCGAGCGCGCGGTTCTCCAACTCCTCGCGTATCGTTGATGAACTTGTTTAGTCCTTTGCCTCATCGCAGACGAACACACACACGTTCGCTCGTTTTGGCCTAATAAAAGTCAGCATAATTAACTGGTTGTTTATCATTTCGTCATTTTTACGCCTGACTTTCCTCGAAGAGATGTGAGACGGGATGAGCCAAATCATCTATCTTCATTATGGAGGAGGATGAAGTGGCAAAGGTGTCTTCTAAGAATCTGGAATCAAGCTCGTATGCGAAAGACACGACCTCATACCTTCCGTGCCTGGATGTGGATAACTTTGGTTTTTGGTGAGCAGTACTTGTGATGTGATGAGTTTATGAGCTGTTTATGACAGAGTATGCGAACGTGTGCCACGATTAACTTAATAATTCAGTGATGTTAAAAAATATTGTTGAACTTGTTGTTAAAGCATATTTTTTTTCAATTTTATTTGATCTTTTTTTGTTTTAGATAAAACTCTTTGTGTACCATCATCAGGATCATACAAATTTCTGCACTTTTATATGACTCAATTACACCCTCAGACCCAATGTCACCCCTGATGACCGTACTTTGTCTATGACCAAAGAAGTAATTTTGCATCGTTAGACTAGAAAGTAGGGAATAATACTTTTTGGTTAGACTGGCCATACAAGTCTCTATACAAATTTGGCAACCGTGCAGGTAATAGGCCATGGAAAAAGTTATTAAAATATTCTAAAACTTAAGAACGGATATTGTGATCGATTCGGAAACTTTTCAGGAAAAAAATTGTCACACTCTTAAAAAGCACACACACAACCATTTAAAAAAAATATCAATTTTTTTATTCTTATTTTTGGTCATGCTTTAGATGGTCGTGCTATGGCACAAGTAAGTCAATACGCATTTGACAATGCTGCCATTTTTTGAAAAAAAGAAAACTACAAGTTTGAATTTGCGTCCGATTTTGAATGTCAAAAAATTAAATGAACTTATAATTTGATTTTTTTTCTCGAAATTTTATAATCCACTTTAACATTTAATATGATTGAAAATAAGTGCTTTTGGGACTTTTGATGGGTTGAGAAAATATTGACTTTTTTTACGTTTTTCAAAAATAATTTTATTTTGAAAATTGGCAACACTGCAAAATGAATTTGGATTAACTTGTGTCATTGCTCAAAAGATGTCATTTTTTGACACCTGAACCATGTCTATAATAAGATTTTTCAAAAAAGTTTATTTTGCGTAATTCATTTTTTTGTGTAATAAATAACAATATTTTTCTAAAAGGATCTGAACAATACCCATAACTTTGCCGAAGACACCAATTCGATTTCTGAATCCGTTCTTTAGATAGAGAATATTTGGATAGCCTTTTTGTATGGACGGGTAGCCAAAATTGTTTGGAGAATCTGTCAAAATCTGGCACAGATAATGATATATATTTATTCTGGCTGACACTTGAAAAAAACTGACATTCCCAGATTTACCTGGCTACCTGGCAACCCTGGTATGAGGTCTTAGAAAATTGGTCTCATGGTAAAGCAGTTAAATCCAAAAGAATATAGAAATATATTTAAACAATTAAACTTTTCGAAGATGTCAAATAAATAAATACAAACTACTAAATTTAAAAAAAGTATCAGTTTGTTACTTAACCCTCTACTGCCCAAATTTTTTTTTCGAAAATATTTATATTTCCCGTGTTCAGGAGGTCATTTTGAGCAACTTTTGTTCTACGAAAAACTTTACTTCTCTTGTTTTATGTTTTTCTTGTTTTATTTTTAGTATTTTAATTTGCATTTATCTTGTTAGTTTATGTTTGTTTTTGGTAGTATTTGGCCTACTCTACCATCTAATATCATTACATTTTGCCTATCTAATTTTTTCACGTTTCTACAGTCACTTTTTCAATTTTTTGCATGTTTTTCACATTTTCTGCTATAGAATGGCACCATCATCATTTAAATTGCGAAAAAAATGCGTAGAGGCAAAGTCTAGGACAATACAAAAATTACTGCATACTTCTTTTTACTGAAAATATAGGAAATGTTAGTAAAAAACATAGCCAAAGTTGACCCCTAAAAAAATTACATTTTTAAAAACACTGGCAAAGTCACATAAAACAAGTTAAACTTCCAACCCTGAAATTTTCTAAAATTTTAAGAGTTTATTTTCCAATGCTTTTTAAAGATCAAAAATCGGTTGGAAAATGGATTTTTGGTGATTTTTTAGATTGAAGCCCGTCTAAAGGCGGGGTTAGGTTGTAGAGGGTTAAGAGCAAAACATTTTTTTTTTATTTCAGAACAGGGTGCCACTGTTGAAATTGTGCCGAAACCTTTGTTTCTCATAAATTATAAAGCTGAGAAAACTAACAAATACTGGTTTACAGATTGATTTATGTTTTATTAGCGATCCCAAATGAATTAAAAATCAACCCATGAATGACTGCAAAATATTGTCACTTCTACTTGTATAACTATAAAACTGCTTGAAAAATAAGTTTTTGTTGCGAAAAAACTTATTATAATAATTGCAAAAAAATCATGATTTGAAAAACTCGTGTCAAATCTTAAAAAAATCAGAGCGAAATAATATTACTGAACATAAAAAAACATCAACATTTAATTTTAAAAGTTTTTGGAAACAATTAAAGATGTTTATTTATCCAAATTTTAACAAATAGGGGAAATATACCCTTTCTCAGCCTATTTCTATTATCGGCCTATCAACTCTTTGATCATGAATTACAGCTTTCATAAAGTGTTTTTGACTGTTCAATAGTACCAAATAGCTCAAATAAAAGTGAGCAAGCAACTCTACCTGGCTGATTTATCTAAAAATGTTGATTTAATAGCGGAAAACTGTAAAAGTGATGAGAATTGGTCGAACGGCTTAGAGTGATTAAAATGGGCATATTTCTCCTAGTGTATTTAGATTCTTTAGAATTCTTAGGATTTATATTTTTTTTTTTTTGAGTCTGTAGCATAGCTTTAATATTGTCTCAATTATTTTGTGATACTTTATGATACGATGTTTTGAAAATAATTTTTGCACTTAAAATCCTCGTCTTAATTTTTGTATTGAATTACGAATGCAAACTTAATAAATTTTCTGTTAATTTAGGTTCAAATTAATTTGTTTAGCTTTATTTTTAAAAGTTTCGTGCAATTTGTTTCAAACTAACAAACTTAATTTGAGCTAAATTAATGTATTTAAAACAACAACAACAAAATTAATAAATTAAAATAAAATTTCCAGACAAGAAATATTAACTTTATAATAATATTTTCTTTTTCGGCTATGAATTGTTCAAACACTAGGCCTTTTCTAACATCTATTCAAATTCTAGCCAAAAAGTAATTGATTTGTCAAAAAGGAGGATTTTCCCAAATCATTGTTTATTGTATTTTCATTGGCCATGAAGCATTTTTTCCACATTACAATTACCAATCAGAAATCTCTATAAACAGTTTTAGACATTAGAACTTATCCCGGTTATCGTGAAAAGCCATCTAGTACCTTCATCAGCACAACCCAAAACTTTCACCAACTCACCTTGAAAAGGTGAGATATTCTTAGAGCCGCCCTCCCCCGTCAAAGTAAGCCTTGTTTTCCGCGAACAAAACAACAACGAAAAAAATCGAGACAAAATTGTTTCCCAAAACTTGCGCGCTTATCGCTGGCGAAAAAGTCACCACCCTCTTGAAAACCCCCGCGAAAAATTGTGTTAACCAAACAAAAGGTAATTAAAATTTTTAATGAATTTTTCGTCCTGCCCAAATTGGGTGCCTCTCACTCTGCCACTGACAGTTTCTTGGGGGCACAATATCTTGGGTCCACTTTTCGGCGGCACAAGTGTCAATATTGAGTGGGGGGTGGGGAGGTCTGTTTGACTTCCGCGAGGACAATTAAATAATAAGAAGAGGCCAAGGGTTTCGGGGGGAAGTCAACCAAGTTTCAAGCAAAGTAATTAGGCCCGGTTATGAGCAAATGAGCGAACTTGTTTCCAGTTCGTTGCGCGCGATGATGGGGAATCCAAGAAGGCGGGCCACTTTTGCTTCGCGGGATTAGGGTTATGGAGTAGTATGGGGGCGATATGGCTCCAAGCTAAATGGCAAATGAAGCAATTAGGAGGGCATTGTCTTTTTTAAGGGGGGTCGGTGCTTGTTGCTTTTTGGAATAATTCTAAAATTAAGTTAATGAAAAGTATAAACTTTAATGTGATATTGTGAAGTAACTCGCTTTCTCTGCAATTCATGACATCCTTCGTCAAGCGGAATCTCTCCCCTGAACAGCTTTATTTGGGCAAATTTCTTCCCACATACTCAGCTCAACATTTCAATTGACACTGTCACATCGCCATCTTGGATTGGTATTCAAATCTGCTTCTGCTCTGAAGCAGATCCGGTGTCCACCAACCCCCATGAATTGCTGCAAATTCCTTGCAAATCCCTGTGTTCACATTCGTCGAGGCTGCTTCTTTGCATAAATTCCGGAGCAAAAAAAAATCGTCTGTTGACTGGGCAGCCCAAGTCGACACAAAAAAGAAAACAAACAAACAACCGGTTCCCGAAACCCACCCGGATACAATCCGAGAACCAAGTACGCTGGCCAGCTGGCAAAGACAACACTTCGTCGTCTTAAACCCCTTTTGAATTTTTCAATGTCTGCCGGTTTTGGTGTTTGCGTTCCGTTTCGGCTTTTCTTTTGGCAGCCCTTTCTTGAAGAGTGAACCTTTTGGGACTTCCCCCCACCCCTCCGTCACGAAAAGCTGGCAACACTGGCAGCAGCAGCAGCCTTTCAATTATGGATGGAAAGACACAGTTTGAATATTTAAAATCCGCTTTTCCGAGAGTGATTTTACGCGACATCGAGGTTAAGCCCGAACTTGTCACCGTACTTCGAAGGAGGTTTTTTTTATAGGGAAAGGATTTGGCACCGGGCGCCGCGGCTTAGGCTAAACGGAACTGATGAATTTCTTAGGAACCACGCGGACGCATTTATCATTTACATTGATTTTGGGGCCGCCGCGGCGCGCGAAAAATGGTTTGGGCAAAGTAGGCCGTTTTTTTGTTTTGACAGGTGCGATGGAAGGGCGGGTAAGGTAGCTCATCAACGATTCAGCGCCTACTGCGGATTTGGACGGATTATGGATCGTGGGAAAATCGGGTGGAAATCGAGCACCTGAGAGTTTTGTTATAGAGTTTGAAATTAATATTTTTCATTTATTTATTGCATGATTTTTTTTACGATACAATTCAACCCGGAAACAAACTGTAACAATTCCGTTACAAAACAAACTATGCCAGATTCTTACACCGCGGACGATCCTGCTGATCGATCACCACAACTGTCGCAGCCTCGTTCAGCCACGTGCAGTTCCACGTGTTTCCAGCGGCATACACGATCGCCCCTTTCGGGAACTGTCCCTCCAGGTTGGCCACCTGCGTTAGGTTGTTCCAGTTGAGGTTCATCGAGGCGAGTTTTGGCATGTGCCACAGTGCCACGTCCAGCCGCTCCAGATGGCTGTGCTGCAGGTGCAGGTGCTGCAAAGCTGGCAGATTGACGGTGGTTGGTGAGTTGATGATCAGCAGGGGGTTGTGGCTTATTTTGAGATCTTGGAGGAAGTCCAATCCGTTGAAGACGCTCATATCCAGATGGGTGATTTTGTTGAAGCAAAAGTTGAGCATTTCGAGAGATTTGAGGGTTGAGATGTCTCGGGGAACCTTTTCGATTTGGTTGCTGTGGAAATTCAGCGAAAGCAGTGCTGGCAGGTCGACTGCGCCGATCGTGATTGAGGTTAAGCTGTTGCTGATGGTGATGCGTTGGAGCTTGTTGAGTCCATTGAACTGGCTTAAAATGAACTTTTGAAGTGGAATTTCTTTGGCTACGAATGACACCAGGTTCTGCATAGCGTTCAAGTTCTTCGGAATCGCGTCCAACGGAACGTTCTTCAGGTAGATTCTTTGAGTTTGATAAGTGACAGTGTTGTCAAAGATCAACTTGGTAAAGTTGGTGTCAGAGATTCGCATCACTGCCACCTTCGGACTTGGAACCAATCGACCAAAGTTGGAATCCCTAATCCAATTGTGTTGAATTGGTTTTTCTAGGATTGGCAATTGCTTTCCACAGTACGCCAAAAGATCGGTGATCTTGGAGGTGGTTACATTCTCAAACAGAACGGCAGCAGCTCCATCACAACTGCGGGCTACTGAATCCCCGATTGTTACACGGTTCCACTTGCTGATGATGTTGTCACCCCAAAGCCAGGAATTATTTTCGACAACTGAGTGGCAACTACACGTTGGATCGGCTGCCACGAGTGCTAACAGGCACATCAAACATCTGAAAATAATCAAAATGTAATGAATGAAGACTAAACAAGATGATTAAAATAAGGTACTTACGTGATCAGTTCTTTCATTGCGAATTTAACAATCAAAACGACTCACAAAGCCAACAATCTAACTTCAACTGAGCATTTATGCTCAAATTGGTCGTTTTATATGCAGCGCTGTAGAATAACAATGTTGATAACCTTTCGCAAGATGCTGCGTTCGGCAAAGCTTGACTCATACAACTTGATTTCGGAGAATCCCCAAAATAATCAGTATGTGATTCACAGCGAGTGTGATATTCCTTCTCAGAATTGAAAGGCACGTTGAATGAGTTCATTGAATAAAAGTAAAATTTAAGTGAAATTTTACTAAACTGTGTGATTTAACTTGTTAAGTTCACCAGCGTTAAACAACCTTTTCAAATTTCCATTCATCTCCCCGTATCAAACCACGTTACACACATCAGTACTGCCAGTCAACTCTCACCCCCTGAAACTGTCACCGACGACGAAATGAAACCGTAATAAATTACTTCCCGACTGTCAAATTTGCATAGGTGATTAAGTGTTTGCAACAAGCCGTGTAAATTAAAATATCGCTCCACACACGCACACATAGTCAGTGTCGCCGAGTCTGGCTTGGCACATTTCCCAAAAATCTCTCCCTCATTGGAGACAGGGAGTAGCTCCTGGAAGTGATGACATATCAAGATCTCTCCTGGATGGCATCACTTCGTCGTTGGATCTCCACTAGCACTAAGAGAGAAGGGTGGGGAGGGGGGTAAAACTTTGTCTTGCTCCAAAAGCTTCGGAACCAACCAGCCAACCAGGCAAGAAAGCGATGATCCGTTTTGGCACTAATTAAAATTCCAACTTCCTTATCTGCAATTACATTCGCCCGTAAATATACATCTATTCGAAAAGAAGCTCGAAGGTGCGGCACCGGCGCTCTGTTTTTCAATAATGTAATTAAAAACCTCAACATAATCGGATGCTGGAAAAAGGCGCACACTCGTTACGTCGCTCAGGAGCACCACGTGAGCGGAACTCCACTTGACAGTAATGGAGTCCGACTTGCGGTCAGACATACCTGTTGACAGTTTGACAGAGTTGACAGAATTGACAGCACTTCTTGTACTTACCTTCGCTGGAAACTCGTACACTTGGACTTACCTTGGATCTGGAACTCTCGAACTAACGTCATAACTTGAAATGGTACCTTGATGTCTACGTCCGCATTTGAGAAGTGCTTTAAAGGAACTAGAACACAAATTGACAAATTTGACAGAATTGCACTTACCCAAGAAAAAAACTCTAGAACTAACTCTCAAATCTTTCAAGCCTGCTTCGATGTCTACGTCCGTTATCAGGAAGCACCCCAAAGAAACGAACTTTTAACACACAAAACCACTCTGAATAAAGCTCCTCCCAGGATGAATAATTACACTTTTCAAAACGTTTTTACAACTAACGAAAGGTTGATTTATGTACGGGTGTATGTATGTGTGTAAGCCGAACTTGTTGATGCACAAATACAAGCCCGGCTTTGCCAATGAATGAATGTGCAACGAAGGGAAAAGTCAAATAAATTACAACCTTGTGACTTCTTTCAACGCAAGAACCCGGTGTTCCGCATTCCGAAGCAGCATTCAGGATTTCTTGTCCCACAGTGTGGTGCTCCATTGTTCTTCTCTTCCAGGGGTTAGTGGAATTTCGTTTCATTGCACCGGAGTTGTGTTTGCTGCTGGTTAAGGTAGTGAGACTAGCTTCTTTTCTCAATGTTTGTGCTTCTTTTTGAGAAGGAAAAAACAAATCCTTTCATGTGTCAAACTATGTCAGAGAGAGCTTTTTTGTGTGTTTTAATATCTTGACTTTTTTTTGATAAGGTCCTATAAACAAATGTAAACATTGAGTGTATCCCGCTTACTCCGATCGACTTTGACATAAGGTGTGAAAGGGATACACTCAATGTTTACATTTGTTTATAGGACCTTATCAAAAAAAAGTCAAGATATGTTTGGCAGTGTTGCCAAATTTACGCAAAATTATTTAAATTCGCCTTTAAATATGCAAACCCGCAGTACAATTTGTAATGCGATTTTGAATACCCTAAGTTAAGGCTATTTAAAAGTTCAAAATGCGAAAATTTTCCAACACTGCCATCTGTCAAAGAAATCTTCCAAAGTGCGACGAAATGCGGTCGTTCACACATGACTTTTTGAAGTCTGACTTTTGTGACAGAGTGCTTACACAAGGCAAAGAACCTCGTCGTCGTCGTCTGCGATGGTGATTAGCCTTACTTTAGAAGAGGTGCAGAGACCTCTTGCAGAGTAGGTGAAACGACCTGGACCCAACTACAAATGAGGATATCCTGTAAACTCAAGTAACTAACAACAAACCGGCACGGTGACGAGGACGAAAAACAATGAAAAGAGCAGGAAAAACCTTTTTCCAACCCGCAAATGAACCCTCCTAAAAAGAAGAGGAGGCGGGGGGAGCTGTAACAATGTTATCGCAACAGTCACAGTGTGCCTTTTGTGGATGTCGAAATTTTAAGAGGGCAACTTTTGCTGGCAGTCACTGTTGAATCCTGATGTACAACCTCGTGGAGGACAAAGGGACCAAAACGAAGAAAAATGCCTCCGGTCAGGGCCAATCAACACTTGATATGGGGAAAGGAACTTGATTGCGACTTGTGGACAAGGTGGGAAGCGTGTTTGAAGGGGTGCTTTGCCAGCAGGGTTGTTTCATGTTGGGATTTTGAGTGATCTAATCTGGCACTTTGTTAAAAATAATGCTGAAATAACGAATAATCAGACAAGTATTTCGAATTATCTAAAATTATTTTTATTGATTAAAACTTAAAGATGGTCCAAACGTGAACAGAAACGTCAGAAACATTGATAGTGGAAGATTTTCAATAATTACTAATAAAAATTAAAAAAAAATTCGGCAAAATTGACAAATTGTTCGCCAAATAGAAAAGAATTCCTGCAAAATTGACGAAATTGACAAAATTGACAAAATTTACAAAATTGACAAAATTGACAAAATTGACAAAATTGACAAAATTGACACAATTGACAAAATTGACAAAATTGACAAAATTGACAAAATTGACAAAATTGACAAAATTGACAAAATTGACAAAACTGACAAAACTGACAAAATTGACAAAATTGACAAAATTGACAAAATTGACAAAATTGACAAAATTGACAAAATTGACAAAATTGACAAAATTGACAAAATTGACAAAATTGACAAAATTGACAAAATTGACATAATTGACAAAATTGACAAAATTGACAAAATTGACAAAATTGACAAAATTGACAAAATTGACAAAATTGACAAAATTGACAAAATTGACAAAATTGACAAAATTGACAAAATTGACAAAATTGACAAAATTGACAAAATTGACAAAATTGACAAAATTGACAAAATCGACAAAATTGACAAAACTGACAAAACTGACAAAATTGACAAAATTGACAAAATTGACAAAATTGACAAAATTGACAAAATTGACAAAATTGACAAAATTGACAAAATTGACAAAATTGACAAAATTGACAAAATTGACAAAATTGACAAAATTGACAAAATTGACAAAATTGACAAAATTGACAAAATTGACAAAATTGACAAAATTGACAAAATTGACAAAATTGACAAAATTGACAAAATTGACAAAATTGACAAAATTGACAAAATTGATAAAATTAACAAAATTGACTAAATAGACAAAATTGACAAAATTGACAAAATTGACAAAATTGACAAAATTGACAAAATTGACAAAATTGACAAAATTGACAAAATTGACAAAATTGACAAAATTGACAAAATTGACAAAATTGACAAAATTGACAAAATTGACAAAATTGACAAAATTGACAAAATTGAAAAAATTGACAAAATTGACAAAATTGACAAAATTGACAAAATTGACAAAATTGAAAAAATTGACAAAATTGACAAAATTGACAAAATTGACAAAATTGACAAAATTGACAAAATTGACAAAATTGACAAAATTGACAAAATTGACAAAATTGACAAAATTGACAAAATTGACAAAATTGACAAAATTGACAAAATTGACAAAATTGACAAAATTGACAAAATTGACAAAATTGACAAAATTGACAAAATTGACAAAATTGACAAAATTGACAAAAAACAAAATAACTGAGATAAGCAGTAGGTTTTGCTTCAGTGGAATTGTTCCAACTCATTAAATACTTCCCTTATCGTAGTTTGGCATACTGCGATGCTTTGATAACCTTACCAGCCGATATTCCAACAGCTGCTTCTAAGTTAGTCAAGGCTAGTGGTTGATGTACTTTTCTCGACCATTTCCGCCTTATTACCTGTCAAAAAGGTTGACAATTTGATAAGAGTTTAGTTTTTTTTTTATAGTTTTATGTATTTTTGTCAGAATCGTCAAATAATGCGTGGCTTTTACTTTTGTTTTTCCAGCCTTCACGCCTTGACGAAAAGCTACTCCATCTTTCGCGAACTTTTGCAATTTCTCAATCGGGAGAAGAAAAAAAAACTTTCCCTCACAACCGCACCCAGAATCACCCAGAGTTCTGTTTTCCTGTTTCTTCATTCTCCATCATCTTGCCGCTGATGCTGCTGCTGCTGTTGTGCACTCTGTTTGCGTTTAATCAAAAAACTTTCCTGATAACAATAAATTTATATTAACTTATCCTATTTTTATGGGACTTCATTAGAAACGGAGCAGAATGACGGGAGGAGGGCAGACGGGGAAAGTTTTTCGCTCTTTCCTTCGTGCATTTCCAGCTGCCCTTTGGTGTGTCAATTTCAGTACAGAGTCGGGATTTTATTTTCTCCTCCGGAAAAGTTCTTTGGCCTACTTGGATTTGGGTTTACGATTGGCATTTCCCAAAGATGATGTAATTGATGTGGTTACATCGACCACTAAAAATTTATTGCTGCAATCTGTGCCAAAGCGAAGGTAATTTTCTCGTTTCCCAATATTTGATCTGCAAAATGCAAAAGAAAAATCCGCATAATGATGTTTGTTTTTGCTGGGGGAAGCAAACAAAAATGTCAATATCAATTTCAGCGCGACCGAATCCAGATTGACGGAAATGGGCAAATTTGCATAAATAAATCCAGCCAGCGAGGTTTAATTTGCTCAATCAAAAAAGAAATCGTCTTACCTTAAACGAAACTTAAAATTTGGTCACAAAATTACAACATGTAAATATTTCACCCCAAGTAGGCGGTTCGTCGTCGCAGACTGCAGTCAACCATCAAAGACCATCAAAGTAGGCGACTTTTAACACACTGAGGCCAAGCTGACTCTTTCACACATCACACACACACACACACACGACCCACAAGTTTTCCTTCAATTGAATGCTTTGAAGTCGAAGCCACTCCCAATTAACCCTTTCCCTAAGGGTGTGTGTAAGGGAACCAAGTTTTTCCGCAGCACTTCGTTTTCCTGACATCGCAGGAAATTACAAGTCAAAGGATATACCATTTTTTTTTCACTAGGGCAGTCACTTTTCACGATCGGACGACGACGGCGTGTCGAACGCAGAAGTGTGGCAATGGTGTGAGGCGAGGGGGAGAGGGAAACTAGAAGAAGTTTTCCACGTCAGCTGCCAGGTGAATGAGGTGTGGAAAATGGTTTTTGAGGAGCAAAAAAAAGTGAATGGTTACGGTAGGTTTCTTTTTTTTTAAAGGTGAAATAATTAGCCTTTAGTTTGGAGAAGATATGGAGTTTTCATAACATTTTTTATTTGAAAAGCCCTTCAAATATTAGAAATCTATCTAATCTTTACAAAATTTTACGAAATTTAATTCCATTTCTGGTTATCGAGAAGTGTTACTGAAGTTTTAATTTAAAAAGAAAATCAAGGAGATACAAAATGTTTTCTATGCTATGAAGTTTGTTGAAATTATTTTAAACAGAAGATATTTTTTTCATCAAAAGGCTGTAAAGAAGACCTGCGTAATTCTAGGGACCTTCGTCTTAAATCTTAACCTCCAAAATGGAAAACAATTTCCACAAGTAGCGAAATAATAATCATCATCATCATCCCCAACGCGTCCTCTAGGCTACTCCCCATCTCTGCCCGACTCTAATCCAACATCACAACATCTTGGAACCCTGCAGCGCCGGCAACCGCGCCCGAGTCGCAGCATCCGGTCCCATGTTCCGTCCGTCCTTCCGCTGAAATCCGGCTCCGAGGCCTGCCGTTCCCGGGGATTGGTCTCATTGTCTCAAGATGTCGTCGTCCTTTTTTCTTCCTTTGAGGGATGGGGAGCTCGCACACAGCAAAATCATCATCTCTGTTTAATTTTCAGATTATTTATTTTGCTGATTGATGTTCCATTTCTTGATGAAAAGACGAAAAACTTTCGGCTTCGGTCCTGAACGCTCTGGAAACAAGTTCTGGGTCTCGTTTACCTCCTGCTGATATCAATCAAATTAACTATCATACGAAAACGAGATTTAATCTGCTTCGTCAATATTTGCGCTGTCTTGTGCCACAAAGACGAAGACGACAGTGAAGACCATGCTGGTGGTGGTGGTGGCAGTGGTGAAAACTGCAACATCTTCCCCGGGATGTGTCTTACGTGAGGCTGTGTTTGAGGACTGGACTGTCAAGAACAAGAAGATCCCGCACGAGAGATAAAGCGATTGTTGTTTACCCAACTCCGATACGTCTGTTCCCTCCCAAGTACGTGGGCGATGAAACCCAAAACACTTCACCGACATTCAGGGTTGCCAGAGATTCGCATTATTTGTAAATTTATTTTTTTTTCTTGATTTCATATTTTGACTTATTAAAAATGCTTAACTTGAAATTAATCAATGTTTAAAAAAATATAAAACTTGGAAACACTTATCTTATTAACGATTTGAAATTGGCAACCCTGCCGTTATCCACCATCCAAGACCCGGGTCTGATAACGAGTCCATGTGTCAAATGTTTATTGCTTGCGTTGTTGTCGCCGTCGTCGTAGTTGTTGTTGTTTGGAGACATCTTCTCTGAAGGACAATTCTTCGTTTCTGTGGTCTATTGTTTGCTGAAATGTCGCTAACCTTTCTGGAATGTTGGTGTTTTCGCAATAATTTCTTGAATGATTTTATCAATTGAAAGAGCACAATATAAATTTTGTCAATTTTGTCAATTTTGTCAATATTGTCAATTTTGTCATTTTTTGCAATTTTGTCAATTTTGTCAATTTTATCAATTTTGTCAATTTTGTCAATTTTGTCAATTTTGTCAATTTTGTCAATTTTGTCAATTTTGTCAATTTTGTCAATTTTGTCAATTTTGTCAATTTTGTCAATTTTGTCAATTTTGTCAATTTTGTCAATTTTGTCAATTTTGTCAATTTTGTCAATTTTGTCATTTTTGTCAATTTTGTCATTTTTGTCAATTTTCTCAATTTTGTCAATTTTGTCAATATTGTCATTTTTTGCAATTTTGTCAATTTTGTCATTTTTGTCGATTTTGTCAATTTTGTCAATTTTGTCAATTTTGTCAATTTTGTCAATTTTGTCAATTTTGTCAATTTTGTCAATTTTGTCAATTTTGTCAATTTTGTCAATTTTGTCAATTTTGTCAATTTTGTCAATTTTGTCAATTTTGTCAATTTTGTCAATTTTGTCAATTTTGTCAATTTTGTCAATTTTGTCAATTTTGTCAATTTTGTCAATTTTGTCAATTTTGTCAATTTTGTCAATTTTGTCAATTTTAATGAATGTGATATGAGTTATGTAGAACAAGTTTGCAATTATCAATAAATTATTATTTTGAATACTCTTTTTGATATGATTAGCTTACACATGTAACAAAAATAAATCATGCATCTCAGAAAAAAAAATAACGTTAGGTTGGTATTCAATAAGGCAGTTAAGTGCTACAGATTATCTGTTGTTTTGAACATTTGTTCTTAATTTTTAGTATGGGTAGGATAAATTGTAATAAATATTTTTATATAATTTTATACCAAGTTTCAAAACATAACATATCGTTTAATCAATTTTCCAACTCCCTCTCAACACTGCACGAACGACGCCCAGTTGCAGGTCAGAATCTTCGGATCAAAGTACGTCCCAGCGCCGCAGGTACTCTTGGACAGTATCAAGAAACTCGCGCCCGGAATGCACCGATAGAACGTGGCACAATTCACCGGATCGCGCACGAATCCACTCGTCGGACAGTACTCCGGTAGCTCTCCCGGTGGGCTTGGACTAGTCGTGGTCGTCGTCGTTGGTTTCACCGTCGTTTTTGCGGTGGTTGTTGTGGTTGTGGTCGTTGGTTTCGTGGTGGTGCTGGTCGTTGTTGGGATTTCCGAGTTGGGGAACTTCCAGCCGTCCGGATATACGCTGCTGTAGAGTGGCATCATCAGCGGCCAGTGACCGCCTCCGCAGACGTTTTTGATGTCGTCCCCTTCCATGTTCCACATTCCGACCCCTCCGATTTGGTACGATTTGGCCAGGTCGATCTTCAGGGTGAGCGATTCAACGGTTTCGTACGAGATCCACTGGTCCGATTTGTACGCGTAATACGCTTTTTGACGATCGTCCCAAACTTTGGTCCAACCACCAGCTTTCAGCTTTTCGCAGAATTCCAGGTAGCTCAGATCTCCCTGCTTGCCCAGGTACGGTCCTTCCGTTCCAGGTCCGATCGAGCGATCCCTCAGCTTGTTGTTGATCGGGTCCGCCAGTCGGTAGCTGTGCCCGTTGGCCGAAACGCACAGGATGATCTTGTCGGTCGCGATACCGGCGGTGGTCCACCCGGTCAGGATGAAATCCACGTTGAGTTCGCGTTCCGCTCGGGTGGTCTCCTCCAAGGCACGGTACACCGGCGAGTTGAGTCCGGTGCGGCCGTCCCAGGACGCGTGCAGATCGAACGCCATCACGTTGACGTAGTCCACGTACTTGTCGATCTCGGGCACGTTGTAAGCGGACGGGAAAAAGTCCTTCGTTGGAGCGACGGAGATGGTTAGGAGTTTACCCGCCGGACGGAGTTGGACGTTGAGTTCGAGCAGTAGCTGGACGAACAGATCACGATCTCCCGGTTCGCCACCCAGCAGTACGGGGTAGAACCAGGCAATGTCCAGTCCGTCCAGGGCGTTGTTGACGACCAGCGCGATGAGGTTCTTGACCACGAGTCGACGCTGGGTAATGTTCTTCACCAGGCCGGATATTGTCTTGGAACTGAGGGTAGGTCCTCCGACGGAGACGAGCACCTTCATCCAAGGGTTCGAGGCTTTGAGCGCCAGCAGCTGCTTTAACTCGTTGGTGTCCACGTCCTGGACGGCTCCGGCCAGCGACAGCGTGTAGTGCTGGTACACCAGATGTGTGCAGAGGGTCGGGTTGAGGTCACCGATCGTGACTCTGCCATTGCCGACGCGGTATTTGGCAGAGCCCAGGTAGAAGCAGAACACCTTATCTGGAAGAAGGAGTTGGTCGTTAGCTGGTTGGTTCTAAGTTATGAGGGACTGATCAAGTGAAACACAGTGCTGAGTCGTTGGTAATCATGGAGTCTTTATTCTAAAACTTATAGGTAGTACAGTGAGCTGTTTCGTTACAAACTAAAGGGGGGGATTAGCAGCTGACCATGAAGCTCCAGTTGCAGGTGCTGCTTGCCTCGTCAAAGTACAATCCCGATTGGCAGAGCAAGCGCCAAGCGTAGTTGACCGGTCTGGAAGGAAGATGAGTTGATTAGGTTGAAGATCTGCTAAATTAAAGGTGAACTTACTGTCCAGGATAGCACTGGTAGAACGCTTCACAATTGGTGGGATCCCGCTTGAAGCCGGATGACGGACAGATTAGCGTTCCGGATGGGGTTGTTGTGGTAGCAGGTTGCTGCGTTGTAGTCGTGACCACGGGGTTTTGCGTTGTAGTGGTGGTACCTGGCTTCGCTGTAGTTGTAGTCACTGGTTTCACTGTGGTGGTTGTCGCTGGTGTCACTGTCGTTGGTGATGTAGGTGGGGGCGACGATCCAAATACCGCATTGTAGACGGTGGTGCCGATCGTGTGTGGTCCTCCACCGCACAGGTTACGATCGTCGTCCGATTCGAGCGACCAAACCATAACTCCACCGAGCTTCTTGTTCTTGGCGTAGGCAACCTTGAGTTCGATCGAAGTCACGTCGTCGTACGAGATCCACTGGTTACCGTTGACAGCGTAGGGCACCTTCTGAACGTCATCCCAGTACTTGGTGTAGCCGCCAGCCTTGAATCGCTCGCAAATCTCCAGGTATGAGAGAGTTCCACTTTCAAAGGTGTACGGACCAGCGTTACCTCCACCGATCGTACGCACGCCGACTCCCGTACTGGAGGTCGAAGCAAGTGTAAAAGTGTGTCCGAAGGCTGGGACGCCCATGATCAGCTTATCGGGATCAAGTCCGGAATCTAACCAACCTCGAACGCAGGCGTCCTAGATGAATGCGAGACAATACATATCAAGTGATCTACACCGATTAACCCCTCCGATCTTACCACATTAAGTTGACTCAGGTACGAGGACGACACTTCCCAACTGGCTGGGTACAGTGGCGCGTTGTGACCCGTTTGACCGTCCCAAGAGGCATGCATGTCGTACGACATCAAGTTCACAAAGTCCACGTATTTGTTGATCTCGGGCACGTTGTAAGCCGATCGGTGGTAGTCGCTGGTCGCTGCCACCGCGATCGACAACAGAAAACCTTCCTTATCGAACCTCGTGCGCATGTCCTGCAACAGGCTGATATAGTTGACACGGTCGTCGGGACTTCCACCGCGCAGTGTCGGATATTCCCAGTCAATGTCGAACCCATCGAAGCCGTACGTTTTCATGTGGAGCACCACGGATTCAATGAAGGCCTTACGGGTCTCCGCCGTCGACGCCATCGAGGAGTACTTGGCAGATCCTTCATTCCAACCTCCGATTGCGATCATTAGCTTGACATTTGGATTGCGTTGCTTCAAGTTTGCGAACCGTTTGTAACCCTCTGAGGAAAGATCGAAAGTCATACACTGATCACCGCTTCAACTCCAAGAACTACTCACGAAGTGATATATCCGCGTACGAGTCAAGAATTTTCAGCAAACTTGTAGATCCCTCCAATCCCACAAAGCTGTAGATTATATGCGTGCACAAGCTAGGGTTGATGTCTTCGATATCGTACTTTCCACTCGAGGTTCTGTAAGTCGCCCAAGAACCGTAGTAGCACACCACCTTGTCTGAAAGGTGCGAAACAAAAATGTCCAATCAATACCAATTTCACCAAACTTGAAACGCATTCAACTTTCCTGAAAAACGTCCACAAGATTGTTACCATCACTTCACTCACTCGCGCGTCATTTTTTGACAAACTCAACTAATCTAGACAGAACTTATTTAAGTATTCAGCGTACCGGTTGCGGCGTCCAACGCCGATATTCCGCAGAACAGCAGCCCAACCAGCAGGTACAACCTCATCCTGGCTGCGTTCTTCTCCTAGGTCGCAGCAGGCTGCGAGAGGTTTTCTCACTTTGCAGATCCACGAAGAAGATTGAAACTGGTTGAGAAGGTTGCGATTTTTTCACCTATCCAGCACCGATTAAAGTAGGCGACCCGGGTGGGGATGGCCTTTTATAGGTTGCCGAAAATTTTTTGCGCGATACCAGGGTTTGTTTGAACTGGGAGATAAGTTTTTTTTTTATTTCTCGAGTTTAATTACATGGGCTACGCAGTGCTTGAAAGCGTTGGTGGTGAAAAGATTGCCTTTTTGACACATTTTTTTAGCCTTAAAAAAATGCAAAGTCATCATGCGAGTTTAAGCCAGAGTTAATTTAGACTAGTGAAATTTGAAGTTATGAATGAACGGATGTTTACAAGTCTATTTGGTGCCATTTCGTCTACTCCTCTAGAAAATTTCATTTTATGACTTTACTTTTTGTTATAAAATCATAAATCTGATAAGAAGCCTACCCAGATCGTTATTTCTGCTCATTTGTGTTCTTTTCATAATGTTTATTCAGTCAAACCATAGCCAAACCATCATTACTTATCACATCACCAACAAAATAAAGTCAACCTCACTAAAGTTGACGTCTCCTAATAAGGACACGTGCCAGCTGGTGCTCTGTTGGGTGAAAGTGTGGCTGCATTCAATTTGGCGACATTACCGTGAAGTGGTTCAAAATCAGGGTGTGAAATTAAGAGCGTGTCTTTCGATTTTGGGGGACGGATTTTTTCTTCTTTTTCCTTTAGGGGAAGACTGTCCCCGGGGATCCAATTAGAGCAAGGATTTTTTTTTTGAGACGGTGTGGATTATCAGTTCATTTCCCGGGGGATTTGCAGCTTCAAGAAAGATTGAATTCAAATTAACTTTGTAAATGAACCTGTTCATGGAAAGGTGAAATAAAATTTATAAATTTATAATAAAAACCTCAGGCCATGATCAAAAAAAATATTGAAAATTCTCATGGTTATTGTAGTCTATATCTTAATATTCTATAAACTCAACCGCAATATCTCACTTCTAAATCTCTCCATCTTTTCCTTTCACTTTTCCAGGTAAGCCACCCTCGACAGTATCAATTTCGGCTCAGTTCACCGCCATCACCTTCCCAAAAACTAACATTATTATTGGTAAGAAATCACCTCCGACGCTCTCGTAAAGTATCAGCTCTGCGGTTTTCCGCATAAATTTTCGGAGAACCCTTCCAAAAATGTGCAACGTGTTCGACCCCGCGCCCAAAAGCCGACCTGAAAATGGGTTTTTCCCCCTTTTCTC
Source organism: Culex pipiens pallens (assembly GCF_016801865.2). Classification (NCBI taxonomy): domain Eukaryota; kingdom Metazoa; phylum Arthropoda; class Insecta; order Diptera; family Culicidae; genus Culex; species Culex pipiens. The sequence continues at coordinate 220,389,668 of NC_068938.1, forward strand.
AGCCATCATGTGCATATTATCTCACCCGTGATTGGATTTTCGACGACGAGCGAGCAGACATGATTCTGCACTGACTGCATGCAGATTCTCCAAAAGAGGCCAGGATTTGTGGCGTTCAGTTGAGTGCGGTTTCCTGTAAAGTAGTTTTCAATGAGGATTTTGTGACTGGATCTCCCCCTTCCCCACAGGAATATTCAAACTGTAAGCCTCTTTGCCATTCGAAGAAACCACCCTCCCGCCCTCCGAGGAAAATTCAAACGAACCAGAAAATCACGTTAGGCACGAGTCGGCGGACGGTCAGAGCAAATGTATTTGTCTCCTCGAAAAGTAGCTCACAGCTTTTGAAAGCCGGGGCGAAGAAGTGGCCCCAGGGTGAAAGTTGATTAATTTTTGAGCGCTTGTTGTTGCGTTTCTATGAGTGTGCGTCGTCTTCATGAAGCGTTAAATTAAAAAATTAGAAAATCTACTTATTCTTCGCTGAAGACTCAATTGCTTGTTGGTGCCAATTTCCTGCGAGGTGATTCGTTTGGTGTGACTTGAAGTAGGTTAGTTTTAAGATAAAAAATAAGTCCTTTTCCCTTAATAAAGTCTCTCTCATTTAAATATGTTACTCACGTGTCATACACGTTGAAGTAAAATTGTACGAATTTCAGACCCTCAACTAACATTGTCATAAGTCTTGTAGAAGCCAGTTAAGCAGAGCTTTGTATTTTTTTTTAACTCGCTGAAACTTTTAGGCTGCCAAATATGGACAAACTGATTTTATAAAATGGATACCTTTCGTTAAACCACAAAATTTGACAACTTTTCATTAGGGTGGTCCAAAATCGGGCTTCCTCGGGGCGGCCACGCATAAATGGTAATTTTTGGAAGCTGCTTTTTATCAAAAAAAAAATCAAAAAATGTGGTGTCTTCGGAAAAATTGTTCTAAGTTTAATGAAGTTTCTACATCTGAGAAATGGTAAAAATCGGATAACTATGGCATTCTTCACAGATTAAAACTGAAACAGTCGCTTTTCTCCATACATTTTAACGATTTTTCTCATACAAACTTCAAACGATTGAAGGGAGGGATTCTCGTGGCATTCTGATTCTAGCTCAAATTTGGAATTTAGCCTAGTGATGAGGCAACCCTTTGATTACGAGAAAGCCCGAATTTGACCACCCTACTGTCCATTTAAAAATAATATGTGGAAATTCAAATATCTGTATCTTTTGAAGAAATTTTCTAACCAATTTGATATCTTTGACAAAGTTGGGGTATAAATGAGAGCCCCACAGATAAAAATGATAGACGGATAAACAAATTTTGCTGTTTTTATAAACATTAATTTCCAGAAAAAAATACATTTTTATTTTGCTTCAGGAAACATGAAATGCCATCTTTTCAGAAAATTCCAGAATAACTCTACTGCCTAATTTTTTCGAAAAATTTATTTCCCGTGTTCAGGAGGTTGCTTTGAGCACGAAAAACTTAACTTCTCTCGTTTTTATGTTTTTCTTGTTTTTCTTGTTTTTTTTAGTATTTCAGTTTGCATTTATCTTGTTTAATTTATGTTTATTTTTGGTAGTATTTGACCACCACCTAACAGAACTTTATTTTCCTATCTAATTTTTTAACGTTTTCACAGTCGCTAATTTTTTGCCGTTTTTTTACATTTCTGCTATAGAATGGCACCATCATAATTTAAATTGTAAAAATATGCATAGATACATAGTCTGAGACACTACAAAACTTACTGCATAGTTCTTTTTACTTAAATTTAGGAAATGTTAGTAAAAAACACAGCCAAAGTTGACCACTTTGAAAAATGATATTTTTAAAACATTGGCAAAGTCACATAAAACAAGTTCAACTTCCAAACCTGAAATTTTCTAAAATTTCAAGAGTTCTTCTTTCCCATCCTTTTTAAAGATCAAAAATTGGTTGAAAGTCTAATTTTGCAATTTAAAAGTACTTTAGTGGAATTTCGATAAACTGCACCGTTTCCAAGTTAAAGTAATTTTAAGTAGCTTAGAAAACGTCTCAATTGCTGAAAAATTTGCAATATATTTTTTTTCAATATCAATAATTTCGAAGATTTATAAATAAGAATACCTTTTTTGATAGGGCTTAAAACTTAAAATACCTTTTGATATTTTTAAATGTTGGGTTTTTATTTTTTTATCATTGAAAATCGGACCATTAGATCTCGAAATATTGATAGTTAAAAAACGAGGGATGAGTGGGCAACATTGAGAAAATCTCGTTTTCCTGTTTTTTAAACTGTGCATAGATAATGGCCATATATCAGCAGCCAATGTCTGTATCAAGAAAGTACAAAAGCAAAATATATAGAATTTTCTCAGTTTTCGAAAATATATTTGTTCAAAAATAGGAACACCTTGAAAGAGCTATAACATAAAAAATTCCTGTTTTTTACATTGGACAGATTTTTTGTAAAATCTATTTTTTTTTTTCAAAAAATTATAACTTGGTCAAAGATTTTTCACCTATTCAGGAATTTTCTCAAACGGATTATATGTTGTTAACATTATTTGTTTTTTTTTTTTGAAATTATTTTTTAGTGACATAAGGTAATTTTAAACTTGCCAAAGAGTTATATCTTCAAGACTGTTCATCCATACGTACTAATTTTTCCAGATCACCAAATCGGAGTCGGGCTTCAATAAAAGATAATTAAATTTATTCTGCAGTAGCATCGAAAAGAATTCAAGTAAAGTCAAGTAAAGTAAAGTGAAGAAATTTAAAATGATTCCAATTTTTTTATTGAAAATGCTGCATTAAATATTATGTTACGCTTTTTGTTATATTACATTTCAAATATATTTTTAGCCTTTTTTTTTTTTTGAAAAATGTGGAAAAAAATCTTTGCAACATAAAGTTGAAACTAGTTGAATTCGACCTGCTGGATACATTAGAAAATAAAATGTATTTCAGGGCCGCTATTTTAGTGCCACAATCTGATTACATTGGAAAAAATTTCAGTCAAATTTCAGAATTCTCAATTGTGATAAAATTAAAAATTACGTGATTAAATTTTCTGAAGGAAAATTTTAACGAGGACTTCAGATAATGGAATACTGGCTGTAATCAAATTGTCAAATGTAAATCTTTGTAAGGTTACAGATTTCATTTTTATGTATTTTTATTATCCATGCTCCGAAAAAATATCTTTATTAGGCTGGTACAAATATTTTTGAAAGTTTTTGTCACCCCCCCCCCCCCCCTTCAAAATTGGCCCGAAAAATCAGGGAGCAAAAAAAATATTTTTACAATAAACTTCAAAATTTCAATGAAAATTCAAGTGCAACCAGCTGAAATCAAATTAAAATACATTCTTCTGCGTTTAAAATCATTTTTAGCATGTTTGGGTTTATTAAAAAATCTTAATTTTTTTGAAAATTTTCGATGCAAAATCTTTTTTTTCGATACAATTTTTATTTTTGTCAGATCTTAGATTTTTTGAAAACTAGAGATTGCAAAACAACTGAACTAGTGTAAAATGCATTTTAAAACACTTTTTTCATTTAAATGTGAAGACTATGGCTTGTTATTTAAATTTTTATATTTTTTTTTGCCCCCCCCCCCCCTTGACCTCGGCCAGGGCCGAGGGACAAAAACTTTTTTAAATATTTGCATCGGCCTTATATTCTTTAAAAATTATTGCATGTTCGGACCCAATCCCGTCTGGCCACGAAACGCGTTCTCACCTGTACTTCGGCTGTTGAGACTTCTTTCTACGTTGTGTCTGGTTGTTGTGTGTTTGTCCTTCGTGTGTTGTGTTGTCCTTCTGTGTCCCTTTCTTTGTAGGTTCTACGGGTACGTTCCGGAGCAGCAGCAGTAGCAGAATCGACGGCGAAACACTGGTAAGTATTTCTTCCACAGGTACATCAAGAAACAACTCTTCACGATAGAAAACTACACTTTATTCAAATTAAAAGATTCTTCTTCTCTTCCTTCTTTATTCGCGCAAAAGGTAAACAAATCTCCTCAGAGAAACGCGAGACGATGACCGGCTGCGACGACGATTTATTTGTACTGATACTACACTCAAGCAGTGCAAAAAGGAATGCAAATAAAACACGCGATAGTGCGCGTGATCTGCACGATCAACCACACCACTACAGTTGCCCTGCCGTGTGCACACACAAGATAGAAAATTATAGCAAGATAGAAATTTATGCTACACGGCAGGGTGACAACTCAAACTTGCTATCGCGACCGAACATTCCGGCCACCAAAATTCTGTAAGAATTTAAACTATCAAAATAAACTAAACCTATTTTGCTTCCTTAGCGACTTAGACCTAGCACTGTTCAAATTCAAAATAATCTTCTTAGCGCCTTCTTCGCCCATCTCCGTTGCGCCGCATGGATGTCGGTCGACAGCGATTCCTCCGATCACGGTGCGCCTGGTGACGGTTGAGGGTTGAAGGCGTTCGAAGTCTGCCCGATCGAGTCCCTCTCGAAAGGCAGCAAGCAAACTCGGGATGCTTGTCGCTTGTAGACAGCACCGTTCGGCAGGCGCAGCTTCACGACCCGGACGACGCCATCAGGGCCGGGGTAGACCTCGACGATGCGGGCAAGAGGCCACTCGATTGCCGCCTTGTTGTCCTCATTGAGGACTACCATCTGGCCAGCCTTCAGCTGGGTTGCTTGCGGGAACTTCTGGTTCTGATTGTGGAGTTGCGAGATGTACTCTCGCCTCCACCGCTTCCAGTGCTGCTGCACCAGTTGTTGCAGCTGCTGGTAATGCTGCAGCCGGTTCGTGGGGATGTCCGAATAGTCCGGATCTGGGATCGCCAGCAGCGACGTTCCGGTCAGAAAGTGCCCTGGTGTGAGCACGTCCAACTCGTCCGGATCCTCGGAAAGTGGAGTGAGCGGACGGGAATTCATCGCTGCTTCGATTTGCGCGAGGACAGTAATCATGTCCTCGAACGAGAGTTGTCGCTGGCCGAGCACGCGGATGAGCGACGTCTTGGCGGACTTTACCGCCGCCTCCCACAAGCCACCGAAATTCGGCGCTCTCGGTGGGATAAACTTCCAGTCGATGCCACGACGAGAAGCTTCGTTGGTGACCTCCTCGATCACCGTAGGGTCTTGCAACAGATCGTAGAGCTCTCGCAGATGGTTGCTAGCTCCCTGAAAGTTCAGGCCGTTGTCCGAGTGGACTTCCGAAGGCAGGCCTCGGCGCGCAACGAAGCGTCGCAGGGCCGCAAGAAACGCCGCGGTCGTCAGATCCCCTACAAGCTCAAGGTGGACCGCTTTTGTGCTGAAGCACACGAACACGGCGATGTACGCCTTCAGCGCAGCTGCTCGACGGTGTGCGGGCTTCAGGTAGACCGGGCCACAATAATCTACACCGGTGACGGTGAACGGACGAGAGGGAGTTGTACGAGGCTTTGGGAGTTGACCAGGGGGTTGCTTGACAGGGACAGGGTTGCTTCGGAAACATCGCACACAGTTCCGATACGTGTAGGTTGCCAGTTGTTTGCCACTTAGCGGCCAAAACTCCTGGCGAACTTGAGCGAGCGTCATGCGAGGACCAGAGTGGAGGGAAATTGCGTGGTACGCGACGGCTACTTGTCGCGTGAAAGTGTGACTGTTGGGGAGTATCATGGGATGCCGGGTGGAAAACGATTCGCCTGCGAGTCTAAGCCGGCCACCAACACGGAGTACGCCCTGCTGATCCAGAAACGGGTTCAACAGCTTCAACGACGAATGGGCGGGCACGAGTCGGTGGTTCGCGAGTGCCTTGATCTCCGTGGCGAAAGGTTCCTGCTGTACACTGCGCACCAGCGCCAGTTTGGCTTCCTTCAGCTCGCCGACGGTGAGGTACGACGTTGCGGATGGCTTCTTGCGACGCTGACAGTTCCGAGCAAACCTCATACAGTACGCCGTGATTCTCAGCAGCTTCCAATAGCACGCGTAGCGATCGATGAGCGGGTGAGGTTCCGGGGATTCCGACACCACCAGAATGTTCTTCTTCTTCTCCAACAGTTCTTCGGCCGGATCTTCGGTCTCCTCGTGCTTCGCCTTGCTCCAATACTCCTCGAATGCCTCCAACCAGTGCGGACCTTGAAACCACAGACGCAGTCCAACGAGATCCTTCGGCATCACGCCGCGCGAAACGAGGTCCGCCGGATTCTCCGTCCCCTTGACATGGTTCCAACGATGTCCCTTCGTCAGCTCCTGAATGTGCGAGACTCGGTTCGCGACGAACGTTGGCCAGACGTACGATGGCGACTTGAGCCACGCCAGCACGACTGTCGAATCTGACCAAAACCAAGTTTCCGTACCCTCCATCTTGAGAGCTTGGACCACTCTACTGTACAGCCTCGCTGCCATCAGAGCCGCGCACAGCTCCAGTCTTGCTAGAGTGACCTTCTTCAAACCTGCAGGCCGCGACTTCGCCGCCAACAGGCAAATCTTGACCCGTCCTGATGAGTCAACTGAGCGAACGTATATGCATGCTCCGTATGCAGCCTCCGATGCGTCCGCAAACACATGGAACTCGACGTGCGCTGGATTCTCCACGAATGCGCACCTGTCGACTGCTATCTTGGCTAACTCGGGTAGTTGCTGGTGGAATTCCGTCCATTGTGTCGCCAGCGCCGGCGCCAACGGGTCGTCCCACCCTTGCGTCGCTACCCACAGCAGCTGCATCCGGATTTTGGCCCATGATATCACCGGGGCAGTGATTCCGCTCGGATCCCACAGCTGGGCGATTATCGAGTAGACCCTTCTTCTGGTCCACGGTCCGCTCACGGACAAACTCGACACGTCGATTCCCAGCACATCTGGCCCAGGTTGCCAGTTGATGCCCAGCGTCTTCACCTGCTCCTGGTCGAAGTTGAGCTTGGTCTGCGTCCCCAGATCGTCCGCAGCTAGCCCCGCCAACGCCCCTGTGGCGTTTGACACCCACTTGCGCAGCCTGAAACCGCCCTTCGGCAGCAGCTGCTCCAGCTCTTGCCGCAGCAAAAGCGCTTCTTCCTCGGACTCCGCTCCTCCGATGAAGTCGTCGACGTAGAAATCCCGCAGCAGAGCTTCCCTCGCACGTTGGTACACTTCACCTTCATCATGCGCCAGTTGCTGGAGACATCTTGTCGCTAGGTACGACGATGGGGCCAGGCCGAAAGTGACCCGAAGCATCTCGTAAGTCCGAATTGGCTCCGACGGTGACGGCCTCCACAAGATCCGCTGCAGAGGGGTGTCGTCGGAATGCACCTTGACCTGCAAGTACATCTTCTCGATGTCAGCGACGAGAGCAACCTGCTTCTTCCGGAAACGAAGCACCAGGTCAAAAAGCGGGTCCTGGAGAACTGGGCCCACCATGAGCGCTTCATTCAACGAATGATTTGACGTCGTCTTCGCCGAACCATCGAACACCGGTCGAATCTTCGTAGTTGTGCTCGATTCCTTGAACACCGGATGGTGAGGAAGGTAGCACTCAAGGCGCGTGTCGCCCTTCAGCTCCTCCTCCGATACCAATCTCATGTGGTCCTGCTCGAGATAAGTGTGGATCGCTTCGCTGTAACGCACCTTAAGCCCTTCGTCTTTACCGAGCCTGCGCTCGAGCTGCATCAATCGTCGCACCGCCATATCCCTGGATTCGCCGATCATCTTCTCGAAGCCCAAGCGCTTCGGAAGCCGCACCACGTACCTTCCCGTAGTGTCGCGTGAAAACGTCGTCTGGAAGTGCTCCTCGCAATCCTGCTCTTCTTGTGTCTGCTTCGGTGCCTCCTGCAGCTCTTCGATGGTCCAAAATCGCTCGATTTTCTCCTCCAGGGTCGCGTTAACCGAAACATGACAACTCGGGACAGGGTTGAGGCTTCCCAAGTCCGTCTTCCCTGCTGCTATCCAACCAAAAACCGTGTTGACAAACAGCGGAAGACCTTCACCAGGACGCTGGATCTGCACCTGACCACCATTCAACAGCAAGAACTCGTAGAAGTGCTCCAATCCCAACAGCAGGTCAATCGGAGCGCGCTTGTTGAAACCGGGATCCGCCAGAACCATATCCGACGGGAGGTTCCACTCGCCGATGGCAATCGTTGCCGACGGCTGGTCCTCGGTTACTCGTTTCAGTACCAGAAACTCCATCGGTACGGTATAGTTCGAGACGCGCGAGGCAATTATTGCCGACGCCGAGCTGTCAACCTGCATCCGTGCGCTGCCGACACCGGATATCGGTACGCTGACCTTCTTACGGGGCAATCGCAGCATCTGGCACAGCCGCTCCGAGATCAAATTTGCCTGCGACCCGCTATCAAGAAGTGCTCTCGCCGTGTGCAACTTTCCGTTGCAGTCTTTCACCGAAACGAGAACCGTCGATAAGAAGACGTGAATCTTCCTCGACTCCGCTGCCACGTTTGCAGCGTAAATGGTTGCCACAGAGCTCGTCAGAGCCTGCGGTGTGCTGGCCGTTCCCGTCCCTGCTGACGGTACGCTAGAACCGGCAGCCTGCTGCACCACCGGGGCCGGCCTGTTCGATGCCGAACCACGGACACCCGCTGGCTTCTCGGGATGGATCAACGAGTGGTGCCTACCACCACACGTACTGCAGCGTGCAGCAATCGGGCACGTCCACATCCTATGTCCAACACGCAAGCAGTTCTTGCACAGCTTCTGCTCGTAGATCGTCTTGATCCGCTGCTCCACCGACAGCCTTTTAAAATCCGGACAATAAGAAGCTTGGTGAGATCCCTTGCAAACTGGACACTTCTGCGGGCCAGCATCCGTCGCAGCATTCACCACAAGCTTTGCGAAGGGCTTCTTTGCTGGCTTGCTAGAAGTCACAGGTGACGATCGCTGAACTTCCGGTTGCTGATCGACTGCAATCGCTTCGAGAACCCTCGTCTGATTCTCCAAAAACTGGATCACATCCCCGAACGTCGGGTCCGCTAGTTTCAGCGCCGCTTCCTCCCAGCTCTTCTGCGATGCATCGTCCATCTTCGACACCAACAGCTGCGTCAACAAAACTCCCCAGCCCGACGAAACCTCACCCAACTGATCCAAGATCTTCGTACACCGGTCGAAACAGTCGATCACTTCATGAATCCCACTCGCCGTCAACTTCTCCGCGCGCGGAAAGTGCAACAACGCGTTGACATGCCGTTTCTTATTGAGATACTTGTTGGAGAACCGTTTGACAAGAGTATCCCACGCAATCTCATAGTTGATCTCGCTCAACTGGAGATTCTCGATTTTTCTCTCAGCCTCTTCAACCACGCATGACCGCAAATAGTGGAATTTTTGAATGGTCTTTAGATCCGGGTTGTCATGGATTAAAGACTTGAAGGTGTCATGGAAAGGCAACCACAGATCGTAATCCCCGTTAAACTTTGGCAATTCAATCTTGGGCAGATGAACGCCAGCATGCACTTTTGGTGCCCCATCGTTAGAACCAGAAGACGCAACCACCTTTGGCATCCTAGCTAGCAACCCTGCCCTTACCTCGTAGTACAGTTCCTCAAACCTCTTCATCATGTCCTCTCGCTGCTGCTCCTTCTCCTCCAACTGCTTCACTCGCTTCTCCACTTCGTCCTTGGACGCGTCGGCAGTGACGCCTGCCTCGTAGTCCTTGTCCTCGAGCTCCTCGATCTCCAGCTGCAACGCTTCAAACTCCTCCCATTTTCCTTCGAGCTTTTCCATCCGGACAGACACCAGATGCTGTTGCGTCGCCGCATCGTAGCCCTTGAGGAAACTCTTCGATCGAGTCAGGTGCGCGATGATCAGGTCCCGCTTTTTGACCAGCTTGGCCCTGGTCGACATGATGACGCAGGTGGCACACTGTGGGGAAAGGTACACAAGCGAAGCACCACAAACAACGCGCTTAACGGAATGGAAAGAGGCTCACCTGTGAGCCTGTAAAACTAGGCCTTGTATGTTTTACGCCCAACAGGAACAAACAGCAACTTTCCGTCCTTCCAGCAGTGAGGAGTCCAGCGACGTCACCAGCGCGGCAGTGTCACACGTCGAGAGCAGCGAGTTGTCCACCGCAGCGAACCGAAAAAGCAAAGGTTGCAAACACCGTCGAGCAAAATAATTCGTGCCGAGTACTCACCCTGTGAGCCTGGCAGTACAGGCCTTGTAAACCAACCGTATAAAAATACGCGCCCCCGGTAAACAAAACACCTGTCCAAACACGCACAGAACTGCAGCAGTCCTCCAGTACAGCACAGGTACCGCTCGTACTCGAAACCGTCGCCAATCACACAGCAGTCGGCCGTATGTGGTCGTGATCGTCCAAATCGTTCAGCAGCAAACTCCAACAGCAGCAAATCGTTCCGTACAGCACCGAAAAGTTCAAAACAGCGTGTGAGGACACCAGTGACGTAAGAAAATAGAGGACAAGTGTACTCACCCTGTGAGCCTGTCCTCCAGGCCTTGTACGTGATCCAATGGATATCCTCTTCACCCTCGCAGGGTCGCTGAACTCTTTTTCCCGGTCGTTGAACTTTGTTGCTGTTGCTGAGCGCCAAAACAAACAGTCGCGATGGCCGCAGAGTCTTTCTTCTCCAGCAGCGATGGCGAACTCTTCTCGGCGCACAAAGGTGATCGCGATGGCGTTTCGCTGGGCCACCCAAGGAACAAATCCTGGTCACGGCACCAATGTTCGGACCCAATCCCGTCTGGCCACGAAACGCGTTCTCACCTGTACTTCGGCTGTTGAGACTTCTTTCTACGTTGTGTCTGGTTGTTGTGTGTTTGTCCTTCGTGTGTTGTGTTGTCCTTCTGTGTCCCTTTCTTTGTAGGTTCTACGGGTACGTTCCGGAGCAGCAGCAGTAGCAGAATCGACGGCGAAACACTGGTAAGTATTTCTTCCACAGGTACATCAAGAAACAACTCTTCACGATAGAAAACTACACTTTATTCAAATTAAAAGATTCTTCTTCTCTTCCTTCTTTATTCGCGCGAAACGTAAACAAATCTCCTCAGAGAAACGCGAGACGACGACCGGCTGCGACGACGATTTATTTGTACTGATACTACACTCAAGCAGTGCAAAAAGGAATGCAAATAAAACACGCGATAGTGCGCGTGATCTGCACGATCAACCACACCACTACAGTTGCCCTGCCGTGTGCACACACAAGATAGAAAATTATAGCAAGATAGAAATTTATGCTACACGGCAGGGTGACAACTCAAACTTGCTATCGCGACCGAACATTGCATTTGCAAACAAAATAATAGATTTTCATTAAAAGTTCATTAAAAAGGCAGCTTTATGTATTTGCTGAGCTTTGAAAATTTCAAAAATTGAAAATAGTAGTTAGCCTAAAGGAAAAACAAGCAAGGTGTTTCCCTTTTTTAAATTTAATAATTTGACCAAATAATAATATCTTATCTTATTTGTTGATTATTGTTTTATTAAAAAGTACAGTCGACTCTCTGGTTGTCAATTTTCTCGATCTCAACATCTTCAAACTGCACACTTAGATTCTATTAATTCCTCAATATTTTCTCATGCCTGAAGAATCGCTTCCTCTACGATGCATTACATTCTTTTTGCTTTAAAAATCTCTTCCGGCTGTTATTAAATTCACTTTCTCATAGCTTGTATTGACATATTTTGCATCGTTCTGTGAATTAATGATTCTCTTCTTCGATGGTCTCTTGAATATTGACAACCGGAGAGTCAACTGTAGTCCAAACTCGATTATCTTAAGTTTCGGGTATTCGAATTTCTTCAAGATCTCCGGAAATTAGAATCATGGAAAATAATAAACCGTATGTAAGTGTTATCGTTATTTTAAAAACTGAAAATATCTCAAATATTTCTTTAGAAAGAACTATTGTCCAACTTCTCAGAATTCCACCTTCTCATTTTCATTCAACCGCAATCAAACTCTAGCGGGACTCCGCAAAATTCCCCAAAAAGAAGCTCAGTGGGGACAAAACAGAAGAAAAAAAATAAGAAGATAATGTCACCGCTTGTTTGCATACTGATAAGCCCGTACACTAAATCCCCTAAATACGCTCCCCCCGATTGCGCCTCCCCCGTTTTGCGCCCCCCGAATTGCGCTCAAACCCCGAAATAACGCTCCCCCCAAATAACGCTCTATTGGGCGCAAATCGGGGGAGCGTTATTGCGGGGTTTTGGCGTAAAATGGGGTTTTCTTTTTAAATGTACTTTACTTACATATAAATGAAACATTTGTATAAGCGGTCATCCACAAAACACGGATAAGGGGCCATCCACAAATCTGGGTATCCAAGAACTCCCGGAAGTCATGCCCTAGATATCTACTTGATCAACGAGGGTCTATACGGGAGAATTAACCATCGGTATAGCTTCCGGTAGCTTCAGTGAACCACGATTAATATTTTGGGTTATGTTGGATTGTTATGGGTCTTCCAGGAACTCCCGGAAGTTATGACCTGATGATCTACCTGATCGACGGGGGTCTATATGGGTATATTAACCATCAGTATAGCTGCAGGTAGCTTCAGTGGACCAAGATGGATACCCTTCACCATGTTGGATTGTTATGGGTCCTCCAGGAACTCACGGAAGTTATGACCTGATGATCTACCTGATCAACGGGTGTCTATGTGGGTGTATTAGTCATCGGTATAACTTCATGTAGATTCAGTGGACCACGATTGATACTCTGCGCCATGTTGGATTGTTATGGGTCCTCCGGGAACTCCCGGGAGTTATGACCTGAGGATCTACCTGATCAACGGGGGTCTATATGGGTGTATTAACCAACGGTATAGCTTCAGGTAGCTTCAGTGAACCACGATGGATACCCTTCGCCATGTTGGATTGTTATGGGTCCTCCAGGAACTCCCGGGAGTTATGATCTGATGATCTACCTGATCAACGGAGGTCTATATGGGTGTATTAACCATTGGTATAGCTTCAGTGAACCACGATGGATACCCATCGCTATGTTGGATTGTTATGGGTCCTCCAGGAACTCCCGATAGTTATGACCTGATGATCTACCTGATCAACGGAGGTCTATATGGGTGTATTAACCATCGATATAGCTTCCGGTAGCTTCAGTGAACCACGATGGATACCCTTCGCCATGCTGGATTGTTATGGGTCCTCCAGGAACTCCCGAGAGTTATGACCTGGTGATCGACCTGATCAACGGGGGTCTATATGGGTGTATAAACTATCGGTATAGTTTCAGGTAGCTTCAGTGAACCATGACGGATACTCTGGGGTACGTTGGCTTGTAATGGATCCTCGAGGAACTCCCGGGAGTTATGACCTGATGATCTACCTAATCCGGGAGTTGCTGAGTTCAATGGGTAACAATCCAACATGGCGCAGAGTATCAATCGTGGTCCACTGAAGATACATGAAGTTATACCGATGACTAATACACCCATATAGACCCCCGTTGATCAGGTAGATCATCAGGTCATAACTCCCGGGAGTTCCTGGAGTACCCATAACAATCCAACATGGCAAAGGGTATCCATCGTGGTTCACTGAAGCTACCTGCAGCTATACTTATGGTTCATATACCCATATAGACCCCCGTTGATTAGGTAGATCATCAGGTCATAACTCCCGGGAGTTCCTGGAGGACCCATTACAAGCCAACGTACCCCAGAGTATCCGTCGTGGTTCACTGAAGCTACCTGAAGCTATACCGATGGTTAATACACCCATATAGACCCCCGTTGATCAGGTAGATCATCAGGTCATAACTCCCGGGAGTTTCTGGAGGACCCATAACAATCCAACATGGCGAAGGGATCCATCATGGTTCAGTGAAGTTACCTGAAGCTATACCGATGGTTAATACACCCATATAGACCCCCGTTGATTAGGTAGATCATCAGGTCATAACTCCCGGGAGTTCCTGGAGGACCCATAACAATCCAACATGGCGAAGGGTATCCATCGTGGTTCACTGAAGCTACCTGAAGCTATACCTATGGTTAATTCACCCATATAAACCGTCGTTGATCTGGTAGATCATCAGGTCATAACTTCCGGGAGCTCCTGGAGGATCCATTACAATCCAACATGGCGAAGGGTATACATCGTGGTTCACTGAAGCAACCTGCAGCTATACTGATGGTTAATATACCCATATAGACCCCCGTTGATTAGGTAGATCATCAGGTCATAACTCCCGAGAGTTCCTGGAAGACCCATTACAAGCCAACATGGCGAAGGGATCGAGTTACCGAGTTACCTGAAGCTATACCGATGGTTAATACACCCATATAGACCCCCGTTGTTTAGGTAGATCATCAGGTCATAACTCCCGGGAGTTCCTGGAGGACCCATAACAATCCAACATGGCGAAGTGTATCCATCGTGGTTCACTGAAGCTACCTGAAGCTATACCGATGGTTAATATACCCATATAGCCCCCCGTTGATCAGGTAGATATTCAGGCCATGGCTTCCGGGAGTTCATAGATGCTCAGATTTGTGGATGGCCCCTTATCCGTGATCTGTGGATGACCCCTTATACAAATGTTCCATTTTTATGTAAATAAAGTACATTTAAAAAAGAAAACCCCGTTTTACGCCAAAACCCCGAAATAACGCTCCCCGATTTGCGCTCAAACCTCGAAATAACGCTCCCCCCGTTTGCGCTCGAACCCCAAAATAACGCTCCCCCGAATTGCGCTCTCCCCCGGTGTGCGCCCCCCCAAAAAGAGCGCATATGGGGGATTTAGTGTAATCATAAGTACACAACACATGCTGGTGCTGAGAGTTGCTTCTCAGAGAGCCGGAGATGTTCTGAAAAATTTCTATCCATTCACACACACACACACACCCTCTCGCTTGGTTCCGCAAAGTTCGCAACACTGCAAATACACAAAAGTCTTGGATTATTTATTTTATTTTATTTATTTATCTGTTTCTTGGTGTATTTCGGTTCCGGGAAGTGTGTGACACAGCCAAACAATGGAGCTTGTTGATTACAAAACGAGCGGAGGGGTGTGAAAAATAAGTTTTCAAACTCGTTATACTTCTGGGAAAGATGATTCGTTTGGAAAGTTGGCAAACTTTGCACAATTGCAGCTTGTTGGATGCAAAACGTGGAGATTGGTTTGAATAGATATTGGTCAAATTTTCAACTTTATTATTAAAAGCTGAGATAAACAATGTCTAGCCTACTGCGTCACCTGAAGATAAGCAAATCTCGTGAGTGAGAACGATTGTTGACTTTAAACTAAATAAACTAAGATAAACGCAAAACAAAGATTCACCGGAAGTGGCACGTGTATTTCTTCTAGTAGAAAACAAAACTTGGCCGGTTCTTTCCGTCGGTTGATTGGCCCGGTTTTCAGGAAACTCACCGGAAGGGACATCGCCTTCTTGGATCGTACACCTCACACACATATTTCGTCGTTGACGTCTACGTCCAAACAGAGAGTCGTACAACGCAAGGAAATTTCCAATTTAAAAGTAATAAATTTGATCAAGAAACGAAAATGGGAAAATTTGAATAAATCGTAAAACGAAGCCGGCATCGTGTCCTTGGTTCGGTCTCGGTTTTGGTCCTTGGTTGCCCCAAAAAAAGCGATGGAACAATAGGGAAAACTCGAGCAAATCACTCGGTAATTTAGTTATGAATGTAAATATGAGCAACGACGACGTCGCCAAGACGAGACTTTGTCGTCAATTTTCCCTCCGTGCCGGGGTTCGACGGCCATAAAAAAGTGTATTTTCGACACTCACATTTCCGAGAACTGTCATCACATACGTGTGCGTTTGTGTGTGCGAGGGAGGAAGCATGGACCGGAAACGGCGATTTTCCCGACCAAGGCACGTTCGTCGAATTCGTCCTCGTTGGTTCGTCGCAATCAATCGACGCCGCCGTTCGTTGAATTTGTGGTTGTTTTTCTTTCCGGTTTTTCTCGCTCCGTGCAAACACAGCCACACACACACACACACACACACGCGTACACGTTTCAGCGATCTCGCAAATCAAGCGTGTGGCCTACTGCGTGCGTTTGTGTACGTGCAAAAATTGACGGAAAACGCACGTGCGTGACTTGCTCCGGTTGCTGTCATCGCAGTAGGCGCCCGGTCGTAAAACAATCGTAAGGTAATTTTTGTATTTTTGTTCGATTTTATCTTGCGAGATGATTTGTTGCAAAAAAAAAAGTGGCAGACATTCTTCTTTTGCGAAACAATCCGGTCCTCGATTGAGCAACGTAGAGTTGCAGAAACTGCTGGGTGCAAGCTGCATGATGCACTGTGCAAACATGGCGGAGATGAACAGCCGTTTCTTGTTTGATTGACGACATGTGCGCAATCGAAGTGGTATTGATTTTGCCAGGGCACTTGATTGAAAATGATAATAATGACGCATGATAAAAAAAAGAAGCAAGATAATATATAAATGAGAAAGTTCACCCATGATAAGTTAAGAAGCTCATTGAAAAACATTATCATGAAAGTCCTGACAAAGAACACAATTTTCCTTGCATTTGGAGTGGTTGTTTTGTTGATGGGTTTTGTAACTGGTAAGCTTTAAAACTGACTAAATCTTTTTAAAATTAAGAACTACTTAGATTTTCTTAATTTATGAAAAAAAAAAATATAATAAAACATAATTAAAAATAATAAACATGATTGAAAAAGTAAAATTAACAATTCTTCCAGCTTTACCATCGAAACCAACTAAAAAAACTACCCACGATGCAAACAAGTTTTATTCTAGCGGAGGAAGAAAATAGGCATGAAATATTTTAATCAAATGATGCAATATTGAATACATGTTTATCACTGAAGCAAATGCACTTGAATGAACATTTCAAATTTCTTTCAAGTGAGATAATTTTTAATAAATAAACAATAAACAAAAACCTATTTCAGATAATAATATATAGATGAAAATGATATTTCTTTAATTACCGTTATGCCTCACGTTAAGGCTATGTTCATGGCGTTTTATGAAATGTTAGCGATTTGTGATGTCAAGCATGAATATTATTGAATTCAAATATATTGTTTAAAACTATCTAATACATTTACCTCTTGCAGCTAATTTATCAACGCATCCAACAATAAGAAGAACGTACAATCCAAACCAATATTTTGCTAATTTTGGCGGGAAATAGTAATGGCATTCCTTTACAATGTATGGTTCAATTGAATAAATGTAACAATTTCAAACAAGTAAGCCCTAAAAATTCCATCCTTCCAAACATCTAATTTTTTAAAAAGATGATCTTTATGAAAAAAGTAACTGTGATCGAAATGACTTTTCATTGCATTTAATGTCAATCAGAGCAAAACTAGAGCTGACTGTTTTTTTTACTGGAAACCACAGAACAAAATAAAAACTAGACTTGCATTTATTCAATATTTGATAGCTCTTTACTTTTTATTGTTTTGTAGCTCTGACTTGGATAAAAATCATCTTTAAAATTGAGTAACTTGTTGAGGCCGAATTGCAAACTCTCATTGCTATGATTTTTTTTAGCTCAGGAAGGCTTCACAGATATTTTAAAAGTTTTAAAATATTAAATTATTTTGCATTAAATTAATTCAGAGTTAAGTTTGAGAGAAAAATTATGTTCGGGGCACTTTAGAAAGGCTTTTAAGAGCTTATTTGGCAAATTAATTAATTACAAATATCATACAGTCGACTCTCTGGCTGTCGATCTTCTCTATCTCACAATTGTTCCATCTACCGATGAATTCTTCAGTCCCTTCAAACTGCCTACTTCGATTCTCTTCATTCCTCGATATTTATTACACTTTCTCATTATCTTCATTTTGCATCGTGTGTACGAGTACTTTCGATTTTTTCAAGTCCAATAAGAGAATCATCACAACCACTTTGACTTCCAATTACAGTTTTTAAATGCATTTTCAACAGTATTTGCGTAAAAAGTAACAAAAGTAAAAAAAAAAAATAAGGAAAGCGTTTCCATCAGAAGTTTTGGAAAATAGTTTATCATAAAAAGTCTCCTTTCAACGTATTTAATTGAATGTATTTTTTTTGTATTTTTCATGAGTTAATTTGCTCAAGAATTTTGCTCATTAAAGACTTTGGACAAATCTTGTATTTTTCCATTTTCAGAAAAAAATTGAAAATAGCACCCTACCATAAAATTTGTTTAGAAACAATAAATGGTATGTGTTTTAAAACTATTTTTCTCATATTTTTTCGATGTAAATATTTTTTCCGGAATTTTGAGTTCGTTATACAATTTTTCTTAGAAGTTACTTTGACACCGATTTTCCAATGTTTGAATGTTTAAAAATGGGACCGAAATTGCCCCTTTGTAAAAGTTTTAAGCAAATTGAAGAGGAATCAATGAGGGAACTGCTGTGTGAGTTCACGGAGGAAGACCATTTTTATAATTTATCAAAGGAGTCTTTTCCGATCTTCGAAAAGATTTTTTTAACTTCGTCTGAAAATTTAATATTTTTTTAATTCAAACTACTTTAAACTTGACGCAAAAACTTCAAATTTTGTACGCCCTTCTACCATGCACAATCTTAACCTACCAAGTCAAATATGTAACATCAACCTGAGGAGAAAAAAAATCCCTTCCACGACACGTCATCTTCATCTGTTGCCGTCATCGTCACAGCCTACTGCGAGGACATGTTCCAGATCTCGGCACGGAGGGGGTCGACAAGTCAAACATTCTTCCTGTCCAGGGCCAATGCACGCATGACCTCCCGAGAGTAAGCGCTGTGCCAACAATTTTTCACCCTGGAGGAGGAAAAACGGTTTGTTGGCTCTTGATTGACAGGTATCAGAGGAAGGGGAGGGATCGAGGTGGGTGGGACATCCCCTAAATTACAAAGGGAATTGCGAAATACACACAGGATGATAGCAATTTACTCTCCGCAAATGAAAAGTCTTACGTGGGGTAGGGTGGTTCTGGTTCTGGTCCAGGGGAGGTGGGCACTAAACTTCAGTGATTTATGTTTACAACCAAACACCTTGGAGTCGGAGTTGGAGTCGGACGACCGAGGAGTCGGCAAAGGGGATTTAAATTCCTTTAATCTAATTGAGCACTCAAATCCTGCGTCAATGATCTTTATGGCAAACATAAAATAGCCGGGCCGGGGTTTTTCTTTCGGGACGGAATCACGTAGGGATCTCCGGCTTGATTTTATGATGAACATATTTATGCTTGGTCGGTTTTTATTTGCCATCTGAGTACCGAGCTGACCTTTCGATTTAATTCTATTTGCAAAAATGGACTAAATTTAGCAGGCAGAATTTGCCAAAACGGTTTATGACGTCACGTTGGTGGTTGTCAAATCAAGAATTCCGCGTTGCCAGCTGTCAAATTATTCACTTCTGACGAGTTGTTCTGGAGGCTTGAAACCACTTTCACGACGTGTGTACTTTCATCCGACGACATTCGAAGGCCCACTGGTCCAAGTCCGACAAGTTGCCGGCGCGAACATAGTAGGCACTGCACAGTGAACTATTCACCTTGTACAGCCCAGGTGGTGTTGCAAGCGAGTACGTTACACGTCAAAAGGGAGCAACTCAACATCATGGTGCACCATGGCCTGCTACGCTCCGTAATCCTGGTCATGACGCTGATGGCGTTACATTGTCGCAGTGCACTCAAACACGGTTAACATCCACCGTTGCGCTCTCCGGCTCTGGCACCTGGCAGTGACTTTTGAGTCGACGACTACTACGACGACGACGACGTCGTTGCTGGAATCCAAGAGCTGTACATGGCTTGCTTTGATGTCTGCACCAGCGTCGTCGTCGGTAGTTCGTCGGTTAGTGCCCCCTAATGAATCGGTGTAACACGGCGTGTAACGAGGCTGAGGAAACTTTGAGGCAGCAAAAACCGGTGAACATCGCCGTGCACGGAAAATGCCAACCCCCTTTCGCTGGCAACACTGACGACGTCGTTCACTCACGTTTTCCGCGAATCACAACCGCTACGTGCGTGGAAACTTTAAAATTTTCGCAATTTAACGCCTATTACGGGAACCCCTCCGCGTTTTCAGCCATCGAGTGCCTTGAGACATATTCAACGAGACACACGTCACAAAAAAATTGGCAAAGCCCTTAAGGTGAATCGTCACATACTTCACAGTTTTTCGTCAATGGAAATCAAACGCCAATTTGGCTGTCAAAATCCCGCGATGCGAAAATAGCGCCAGACGCGGCAGCGACGTCTACTCCACTTTGACAGACACCTTAATTTGGGCAAACTTTTTCCCCCGCTTTTTTTTTTTTTTTGCTCACTTTCCCAAACTATCAAAACGGATCAGCTAATTGAAATTTTATTGGGTTGTTTTGCGAAAGTGTGGATCCCCCCTTGCAAAATCGGAGAACGAAAAAAAAAATCGAAGTAGACTGCGCCTGACAGCGTTCGAAACCTTTCCGCCGTTTGCGCGTGGGAGCCAATCAAACTGTCAAAATTCGATTTCCTGTTTAGTAGTTCTCTAGTTCAAGGGTAGCCTGATTGGTTGGTTGTGGAGCTACTTGGATCGATAATTCGTTGAAATTTGCGCTTCTTTTGCAGGTTTGCGATTTTTCATATTTCAATTGCTATTTCATACTTCTTGCGAAATAATATGTAATAAGTAGGATATTCAAGAGATTTGAACAAAATTAAAAAAAAAACTGATTGAAAATGTTGGCGAAACTCCTAGTTATTTAAATTAATTAATTTAAAAAAATCTCCAAACATTCTTTAGCATAAGGCTTATGCAAATATTGTTTCAAGTGACCCCCCCCCCCCCTTCTTCAAAATTTCTCAAAATATCTGGAGGAGAAATAATTATGACTGATTGAATTCATTGCAAACCATACTTAGTCGATTTCAGAATGTTTAGAATTATTGTTTGTGAGTTTTTGTTTTAAAAGACAGCTTCTCATTAACTTAAAACTTTAAACTTATTAAGACACACCGGCCTCAATTTGCTTTTCTTTCAAATGCTGTATCTCACCAACCATTGGAACAATGTTCAATGTCTTTTGCAAATCTGACATTTTCTGATCTTCTTAAAAAATATATTTTCAGGGATTGTCAAGCTTGGCCATAACATT